>NC_089155.1:2344482-2596956 GCF_009819655.1 Sylvia atricapilla
CACCCCTGGGGATGAGTGTGGGAGGACTGGTCCAACCTGCTCTACCCACCCCACCCACACAGGGGAGCAGCTGCCAACAGCCCACAGCCAGCTCCTCCCAAGACACCTGCACAGAGAGCACGGGCATGGCCACTGCTGACACACTGACAGGGAACACAAACCACCTTCACACACAGCTCCACCAGACACACTCAGAGCCACAGCCCTGCAAGTGCCCAAGGCCAGGCTGGACAGGCCTTGGAGCAACAAACACCTCGTGTCACCTGCAGTAAGGCACAAGGGCAGCTTCCCCCTGCTCTGGAGTGACCTGTTCTCTCTGTGACAGCCCTGGGCATACAACACACCATGTGCTTCAAACCTCACCTCAGCCCCAAGCTGCTGCTCCAACAGCCTCACCCTCAGTCACACACACTTCATTTCTTCAGTGCTCTGATCCCTGAGAGTCTCTGCAGAAACCACTTAATGTGACACAGGATGGGCTCTGCTAAAAATCAGGCTTGGCCCTCCCAAAAGTTCACACACACCAGGAATGGCGGCAAATAAAACCTTTAAATCTCTAGAGACATTATTTCCATGCCGAAGTTTTTGACGAGAGTAGGAAATCCTGACAAGAGACAGTTTCCCTTATCTTCCCTTCCTCAGGGCTGGTAACTCGGGGGTGTGATGAACACACAAAGTGGCTGCTCTCCTAAAAGGTGATAAAACCTCAGAAAATCTCCAGACTATAGAGAAAACTAGGGAAATAAAGCTGAAAAAAGGTTGGACTGTGCCCAACAGGCATCCCAGGTGTTTTGGCAGATGCCATCCTGAGATGCTGACAGTCCTGCAAGATTAAAGTCCTAAAGAGAGCTTCAGCTCTGCAATTGGTTATGTATATGCTCTATTTGGTTCATTTCCAATTAACTTATGTGTTAAAGAACAAAAAAAAGCACTTTTTTAGGGGAAGGCCCAGCTAAGGATACCAAACACACAAAGTAGCTCAGGATTATTTAGGAGAAGCCAGTACAAACACCTCAGCTGTTCCAAGAGAAGCCCAGGACTCAAAACAAGCCTCTGCAGTGACTTTCTCTCCAAAGGCCAGTAAAAATCCCCAGTTGTTTTTTTTTTGTTGTTTGTTTTTTGTTTTTAATATGTTTGACAGGAGTGAGAACAGGGGGTTTTCAAAGGACATGGTTTACTCTGCAGTATGAGGCACAACACAAACACCCCAAACATTCCACTTTTATTCCATACCATAAAGTGATGAGTAACACATTGCTGGGATATTTAAGCTGGCTCACTCTGCACTAATGGTTTAATTATGGATATGTGAAGTTTTCTTACTCAGAAAGATAAAAACTGTTAATAGCTGTGTTTATATAGTGACAGATGCTGGGGAAATGCCCAACAACAAGGGGACGTCCTTTATTGAGAATTTTGCACCTCATGGAGAATTACTGGCAAAACTAGAGATTTTACAGCACTATAGAACATTATACAAAGCCAAATAAAGTGCTGTAATTTACGCACAGCTCCCCATTCCAGCTTTCTCTGAGAACAATTACAGTTTGTCTGCATTTCATGCCTCCTGTTTAAAACAAGCTGCTCAGCCACCAAACATTGCAAGAATCATGGTGAAGGATCACAAGTTGTTATCAGGATTGTTGGGTAACCCTGTCCCTCCCATCCCCACCCACACCACTTGTGCACCAGAACTGCGCTGCCGTTACACTCAACATGGATTTGTGGTATTTTCTGCTCCCCACCCCTTCAGACCAAGTTAGATACTTATTTTCTCCTCTCCTTCCTATGGCCAAAGATCAGGAACCTACTAAAATCTTATGAACTATGAACTGCCACGTTTTTGTTAAGTTTTTATTAAAGTCAAAGCTATAAAAACTTCATCTGAAGGGAATTACACTGGCTCTTTTTCTCAAAAACCCAATCTGTTTCCAAAATCAGAAATAAATAAGAACCAGAGACAGTAGGGTACAAATGCCCTGTGGCATTATGCACATGCAAGAACTGGGTGTGTTTGAAATCTCCCTCTGCCCTTCTCAAAGGCTGTTCTCACATCAAACAGCCATGGCAGAGGCACCCACAGCCCACATTACGCCTTTACTGCTTCCAAGACAGTAATTACAGCGGCAAAAATGCAATTTATAACCAGCTTTAATTGCTGTGGAACTGCTTCAGCAGGACCTGTGACCAGACACTAAGTTAAAAGTATTTACCCCCTGGCCAGCCAGAGTTCACTATGCCCTAGAATGTGTTGTAGAGATCAGCACAGTTTTCTAGAAACAGCTGATGTCAGCTTTCCAGCAGTGGGACAAACTCCTTATCTTGGAGCCAAGAGCCACACAAGATTTCCAGATGGCTGGGCCAGCCTCCCACAGCAGCTCCTGCACAGGGCCTGATACCCAGAGGTTCAGCTGGAGGCCTGGCTGAGCTCACTCTGCAACATCCCTGTGACATAAAAACCAGCTGTACTAGGAATATCCCTGTGACATAAAAACCAGCTGCACCAGGAATATCCCTGTGACATACAAACCAGCTGTACCAACTCAGATCACCAGCTGCTCTAAGAGGGGATTTAACATTTAATACAACCCTCAATGACAGCAAAAATATCTGATCATCCCATGGGCAGTTTTCACCAGACAAGAGAAAGAATCTGCCAATAAAGAACATTTTAGAGAACCTTTACAACCCACACCTTCTCCTTACCAGGCACAGTGGGTATTTTAACTTCTAAGTCCAATGTGCAGCATGAATTGCAAGCACTTAAAAGATCTTCTAAACAAAACAAACAGCAGATAAGAAACCTTAGCTGCACTTTACCTGAATTGTAATAAAGCTTTCAGGGAATACATATGACTGGGGAAAAGCAGTTAGATACATTTATAGATGATTATTATAATAATTAAATTAAAGGTAATACATTTAAATCTACCTGGGTGACTTCTACCACCCATCAGGAGACAGTGAGTAGGCTCGAAATGCCTTTCTCCATATGACATTTTGATGTATTAATTGTCTTTATTATCAGCTATGATGGGGATGTTGGAGACAGTTTTTATTCATAAAGATTGCCCCACAGAGCTCTGACCAGTTAAAATGGATATCAGTGGTTTATTACCTCTTTTCCATTGGCAAAGGAATGTAAAATTTCTCTGTTATGTTAATGAGCATCAGACTGTGATCTCTGCAGTTCCTTCTCACAGAGAAATTCTCACAAAGAAAACCCCAGATTCCGGAGAGGAATAAAAACTTCAGCTGAGGCCAGTGAGATCTGAGCTGGCTGATTTAATTTCTTCAATGTAAAACATTCAAAGAACATTTTTCAAAAATTTTAACACATCAAAAACAATTCTCTCCTCTGCTTTTTGGTTTGGTTTGAGGTTTTTTGGGGGATGGTTTGTCATAGGTTGTTGGTTGGTTTGGTTTTGTATTTCCTGTCTTTGACTGAACTACAAAATACTGTTTTAAATGTCTATTTATTTGAATTTCTGTGGTAACCCCCACTGCTAGAAATTCCAGCAGAAGTCCTACACCTCCTGTTTGACCACGGTGATTCTCAAGAATTTCCCAGGGTTTCACTGTGATGTCACCATGACAGGAGCCCTCCAACACAAGTGAGAAGCAGGAACTCGTGTCATGGTTTTCAGTTCCTGACTAATGAACACCCAGAAATGAAAAGAGCAGAGTCATTCAGCCAGACTTTCCTCCTCTGTCAGCAGATCAGTCAGAAAAACATGACTGCTCACCCAGATAATTTCACGTTGTCCTCCAGAAATGCTATCTGTAAGAATTTGATGTATTTGGAATTATTTTAACCTGTGTATAGGCAAATTATTGTTATTAAATGAACTGTTGTAAGTCTAATGATTTTCTCTGCAATACTTACAGCAGTTTGTTAGTCAAATGAGATGAATGTTCACTGTGGTAAGCAGCTTGCAGGATAATAAAAAAATAATTTTACTACATGGTACTGCATTCAGAGAGGAAAAATTGACTATGAATGTCAGTGGTTTTGTTAAAAATCAACAGCCCCCCTGCAAATAAATATTCCTTATACACTGGCAGGACAGGCAGCATTCCTGGGATATTCATGTACACAGCAATGCTATGGAATTCATGCTTTTAGATACCATTAGGAGAAAAGAGTAGAGCAGCAGATAAAAACCTGGAAGAAAAAGGCTTTCTCTATGTAACTGAACTTCAAGTTTGGCTGGCAAAACCACATTTCAGCTTGAGAGGAACAAAGAGCAAATTCAGGAGTTTCACTGAATTCAAAAATACACCTGACCAAGGTCGAAGTGTTGATGATGCCACAGGATTTATCCCCACACAGTGCAGGTGTCTCCTGCCTCTGCAAAACCCTCCCAAAACTCACCCTGACACCTAAAGCACACAGGGGCTTCTCCTCCGGGGCTGGAGTTAATGGCTCTGATTACTCCAATTGAGGGGAAAAATAACTTCATCTCACAGCTAATTCTTGCATTCTCCCTGGCAGAAATGGCAGCAGCAGAGCTGCCAGGGCACAGGGACAGCAGCAATATTAATATGGCATCAGAAAGTTCCCCAGCAGCCTCAGAAAACAACGTGCACCAGATGTCAGCCCCACCAGAATAATAAAGCCTGCAAGAGCTGCAGAGGAGCTGCCCAAACTGGGGTGCCTTGTCCCCTCAAGCTGCAGGCCCAGGCACTAAATAGGGTTGAGATAATCAACTTAATAGTGGAAGAGCATTTTGCACGTTACCCTGTGCATTCATCTCTAATTTGTTCTGCAGAAAGAAGCAGCTTTATTTTTGCTGCTTCTGAAAATACCACTGCATCTTCCTGGCACTGGCCTGGGCAGCACATTTAATCAGGAACAACATCCTGGCTGTCCTTGGGATGGGATAAACAGGGGCACCGGGAGGTGGAAGCAGTGATTGCTGCCTTGCCTGCAGGGAGGAGCTTTATCCTGGGCACCAACTGCTCATCTCTCGCTGCTGAGATCCAGCAAACTGCCTACGAGATCTCCAAAAAAAACACCTAAAGAGGGAATTTAAAGCCACTGACAGAGGATCCCCCAACGCTACGAGCAGATAAAAAGACTGGTCACTACAGACTGACCGAGCTGTGAGTTTTGCCTTGAATAAGAAGCTTTCTGCAGAGGTTTGATGGCTCCAGAAGCTGTTAAACCAGGACTGTCCATGTTGGTTCAATACAAAGGCATCCAGGCCATACCAAGGAAGGCTCATCCCAGGTGAGTCTCAGAACATAAAATGTCAGAGGTCCAAAACGCCAGGGCTGATTTTAAGCACCGTGGTGTCCAAGTGGTTGGGACACAGAGGTACCAAAGGATGGTTATAAATAAATCCTCATCAATTCCAGCACTGTGCACAGCAACAGGAGTTCCTTTCCTGCGAGGATCACCTCCTGAGAGCTCTGCTGCCTCAGGGATGTATTCAGGTCTAAAATCATGATTTCTCCCTGACTCCAGGGCCTGTCTGCAGCAGCCTTCTGTGCTCTTGTTTTGGAAAATGTGTATTTTAGCAGGGAATCGTGGGCAGAGCTAAGGCTTGGTCCTTCCCTTGTCTCTCTCTGCCTGTTTATTAAATCTTTAATAAAGCCTCCAAACCCTGCCCTCAAAGGAAGGCAACTATCCCCTGCTCACAGACTGTGACTGATTAAAACTACTTCAGTAAAGCACCCAAACCCAGGCAGAGAATACAAGAAGGTTTCTGCCTAATCTTTTAAAATACAAGATTACGACTTCCTCTTGAGCAAAGCAGTGCCAGAACATTTAGTCTATTGTGCAAGAGACAAAACACAACAATACCCACTCCTGCTCTAAGAATCCATACATGTACAAAAGAAAAAACCCAGAGAGATAGAGACAAGCAGTTGTAGAGCAGCAATCAGGTCTGTGATACAGAACACCCAAACCCAAGAGGAAGCACCACCTTCACACCACCCTGGCTCTGTCAGAGCAGCAGCTCAGCCCCTGCACCAGGGACTGCGGATGTTGTGTCACATCCACAGCTCAGAGGGGGGGTTCCTGCAGCCTTGGAGGGTGATTCCTCTGCCCCTTGTGTGTCAAAGCAACACTCTTCTGGTCAATAATCCTCTGTAAAATAATCTCCAGGCAACTCTGAGACAGTTTTGTCAAAAACAAAAACAAAAAAACAAAAACAAAAAAAAAAAAAAAAAAAACAAAAAAAAAAAAAAAAAAAAAAAAGGAAAAAAATGTCATCTACAGTGAGCTTTGAAGTTCAAATGAGAAAACCAGGAACGAGAAATCCCAGTTACAGAGACAGCTTTGTTCCACCCAGGAGTTGGAACGAGTCTAAGAAATGCTGGTTCAGCCAAAACCATCCAGGCCTGAAGCTTCAAATCATTCCTTGAAATGTGATCCACGCTCTGGAAGCAAAGCTTGCCCTGCATTTCCCAATTCTCAGTGTCTCACTCCTCAGGGTCCTGCGTGGCTTTGGATGATGGCAGGGGACTGCAAGGCATCTGCTGATCTACCCAACACACATTTCTTCTTTCCAAATTAAATTAAGGATCTTCTAAGGCTGCCTGAGTTAATTATCCTCTCATACTCTTTTCAACTGCCACTAACTTTGCCAGTTAAAAATCTGCACCTTCAGTGATACACACATAAAATTCTGATGTGAAATGAGACAATTATTCAGTACTCAACCAAAGTATAAACTTTTAGGATGAGAAATGTATGTCCCCAAAGGTGTCCCTGAAATTCTCACAGCCTGCAAATACTCTTTATGGGTTTTCTTCTTTATTTTGTGGTTGCAGAAGGTACCTTGTTAAAGAGAATTTCAGTGAAAACTCAGAATCTTCCTTTCAATTCCTGCCAGAAATGCATCAGGTTCAGCTTAGCAAGAATAGAAGTAGCTCTTAAGTATTGCAAAATCCTGTTTTCTCATAGGAAAAAAAAAAAAAAAAAACAACCAAACAAACCAGTTCCCTAAACTGAACAGTGTTTTTGTAATTAATTCACAAACCTCAGAAGATCCTACCCTGAAGTGGCACACTTCAAGACCTTTTCTTCCTGGGGAATTAAAAGAGTGGCTGCCTGAGAATCTATCAGGCATTTTCCAGCCTCAGACCATTATTATTAGAATGTTGCCAAGTCTAAGAATTTCATTGATGCTGTCATAATATTTAACATTTCTCTTAACAGCCTAACTTCCCCAGATGAGATATTTTGGGATGTGAAAAAGTACTTTTCTCATGAATGATGAGATTCCAATACTGATGACTATGGGGGAAATGTTGAGAACACAAACCTTTTGAAAGCCAAAAGTTATAAAGCGAATCAGACAAACCATATTTATTTTTAAAAAGTTTGTACTTCATGACTCAGCCTCCAAACACTCCAGTGGCAACACTGCAGTGCTTTTCTGAGGCTGAATTGCAGTTTTCAATGGCAATCCCATGCTCTGAGGTTGGGACCAGCTCCAGAGCCAGGTTAAGCAATCGACTCTGCTCCTGCTGATGGGGCTGCCAGGGAAGCACTCACAAAAAAGCCTTTTTGCCTCTCACTGTCCTCCCAGGCCAGGGCACGGGCAGAGCCCACCATGGGGAGGCTGCCAAGGCATTTTCAGGAGGTACCACCTTCACTGGAGATAAACTGTGTGCAGTTCCCAGGGAGCCCACGACGACGTTTGCTTTCCAGTAATTTGTTTTATTTCATAACCAACCAAAATCACCTCCATATGTTTGAATACCACTGATGTTCCTGTCACTCTGACATTTCTCTTTTCAGTTCCACTACATCTGAGCAATCTGTGCACTCACCTGAAGCAAACCCAGAGTCCCTAAATCCAGATGAAATCCTGCCAAGCCATGAGCAGCACACACAGTGTGGATGTTTGGGGACACAGCCCACCACAGCAGTGATACAGCCCTGGCCTGCTGCACATCCCATCACATCCCAGAAAATGCAGGAGAAATGTGATACTGGTTATTTGGACACCTCCATGCTTCCATCATTCACTGCCACCAGTTGAGAGCTGCAAGACAACAGCTGCCCACACAATTATCCTGTAACTGTGTTAGCTCCTAGAAACTGGTAATTGGGAAGGTTTCATCTCAACAGTGAACCTAGGGGAAGCCACAGCAGAGCTTTTCCAACTGGAAGGACAACATGGAAAGAACTGCTACTGCCTTTGCCCCAGACTGGCACTGAGCTTCTCCCAGGGAACTTCTGCCCTTCTGTGTCCCACCAGTGCTGGGTCACTGTGGCCTCTCCACTGCCCTGGGTACCACAACAAAGGAATCACAGGGGTTTTGGTTGAGAGAGACCTGAAAGATCAGCCAGTGCCACCCCTGCCATGGGCAAGGACATGTTCCACTGTCCCAGGCTGCTCCAAGCCCTGTCCAGCCTGGCCTGGGGCACTGCCAGGGATCCAGGGGCAGCCACAGCTGCTCTGGGCACCCTGTGCCAGGGCCTGCCCACCCTCACAGGGAACAATTCCTGCCCAATATCCCACCCTGTCAGTGTGAAACCATTCCCCCTTATCCTGTCATCCAGGCCCTTGTCCCCAGTCCCTCTCCAGCTCTCCTGGAGCCCCTTTAGGCCCTGGAAGGGGCTCCTCAGAGCCCTCACCTCCCCAGGTGAACACCCCCAGCTCACTGGATCCCTGCTCCTGCTCCAAGACACGGGGATAATTCAGAGCAGAACAAACCTCCTTACCACCAGCTCTGCTGCGGCCTTGGGCTGCCTCAGGGAAAGGCAAAAGTCTGACTACATTGATGCCTGGCCTATTTAAGATTCTCCAACTGCATCCTGTTTGTTTCGGACACTTTGTGCCAGGAGTTTGCTGGGCATCTGGCTGCAAACTTGATGGAAAGTCAAGGATGAGAGCTACTCCAGCTTTTAGTTTTGGAAAAATCATCCATTTTTAAGTGGTGTGAGTAAATGACAAGATTTTACTTTAAACCCCACTCACGTCTACACTTTGCTGGTTGCAGAAGTCAGACCACAACCTGCTGCTCACACCACAGCCCAAAGTCTCTGGGACAAACATCACACACCCAAAAACCAGAAATGGCAATGTAATTTTGGGGGTTTTTTGAGCAATAAGGGATTGCTCAAAAGAGAGACATGAATGATACAAATGGAAAGCCCAACAGCATCTCAGTCCAGATAAACTCTCCACAACTCAGCACAAGTCTAAGTAGAAGAGGGTTAAAGCAAACTGATTATTTGCATCACCTGCAAATTATAGTTTTTGAGTTAGGAGCCCTGGAGCAGGATTCAGTAATTAGGCCTGGAGTTTAGTAAAATACTAGAATCCAACATCTAATGTATTTTGAGAGAAAAAGTAACAAACACTAAGTTAGTAGCTGCAAACATGCCAGGTTTCCCTCCTGACAGAGCACAGGAACAGAGGAAGGATGTATTGCATCAAACAGAGTTACCAAATCATATCTGGCAGAATCACAAGGTTTGGAGGTTCTCTTATGCCACTTTTAAAGAAGGTGTTTGTGAATCCTGCCACTGTTCCCAAACTGTTTTACACCAGAGAGTCTTGTCTCCAAAAACCTCTGCTCAATACAGGTAGGGTAGAATCCAAAGGAGAAGGTTTCTCTTGTTTTTTCAGATCTAATTAAGAAGAGCAATTATCACTTTTCCCCAGCCACGTGGTCAATGCCCATCTCATTAACTCTGGGGGAAGATGAAGGACTCAGGCCTGCACTGCCATCAGTATTCCTCCACTGAAGCCCTGGGCTATAGACAAGCACCTGGAACTCAAATATCAATTTTGCATTAGACTGTGACTTCAAACACAGAGAGGGCAGACTGAGGGCCTAAAGACGGGCTGGAAGTGCTGCATCTTGTGCTTCCCTCCATCAGCACTGGATGATTTATGGAAACAAACCGGGGTCACATTGGATTCTGGGAGGAGAATCTCTTCTCTTGGCAAGCTGGAGCTTTAAAGCATGCCCACAAATCACACCTCACTCACAGCCCTCTGAACCCTTGCCTGTGGCCAGAGCTGAGGCTGCAGCTTTCTCCTCCCTGCCAGGTCTGAACCAAACAAAACCATGCCAGCCATCCTGCAGGAGTGCTGTCATGACTTCATTAATGACCCATGTGTCCCACGTCACCCTGAGATGTTATCACAGGCAGTGCCTCTGAGCAGGGACTGCTGCCAGGAGACACAGAACTGCCCTTCCTCCTCCTTCCATCCCATCCAATTCCTGCCTCCCCCTCCCAGCCAGCTCCAGCATTTGGGTGGTTAAGTGTAGACAACAACCCCTTTTTTTTTTTTTTTTTTTTGTAGGAGTTGGGTTTTGTCTGGCTCAGCAAGCTAATCCAAGTCATGCCCTGCCCACACAAACACCAGCAGCAGCACAGAGGAACAGGCAGGGCTGCCCCTGGAGCAGCCTCACCCAGCCAGTCCCTCACCCTCCAGCTGCAGGGAAATCAGATCAACACGCTCATGGGACACCTTAAAAAAGGTAAAGGGACCTGAGCAGTTCATTTCCATCACCTCAGGCAGCACTGAGAGCCCCAGGCGGGCTTAAAGTCAGGACTTCAGCCTACACCAAACTTGCTGGTTTGTTTGGTTTGGTGCTGGGTGGGGAATAGGAGTGCTCTTTTTCCAGGAAAAGCCTGAATTACACAGCAGTGGGTTTGCATCTGTTTTGTGTAGACAGTGTTGGGGAAAAAAACCAACGCTAGATTTATGTGCAGTGAAAAGAGAAACTTGGACATCAGGAAAGAAAAACTGCTCACTAGCAGAAACCAGAGTGGAGAAAAAAATCCATGAAATATCATTCTCCTGCTAGAGCTTGAATATATTTTCCACTAGATTGGCTTTTCACCCATTCCACTGTTTGTGGCCCTAGTGTTAACTAACAGAAAGGTAACATCAGTGGCAGACAGGACCAAAACTGCATCCACTCACTCCAGGTCTGAACCTGAGTGAGCTGCTTTCAACACTGGCACCCTAAGGCAGCATCGAGTTTCTCTTAGTGCTGTAATCTTCACACAAAGACAGAACTTGAGCTTTGGGCTCCAGGAGAAACAGACTGTGGAATTGTTATACCCAAGGTAATCAGAGCTCAGGGAATTAACCCCTTGTTCCTCTGTGTGCCTGTGCTGTTCCTTGGCAGCTCAGCTTTGTGTGACCAGGCACAGCACAGGAACACAAACACCAGAGCTGCAGGGATTAGGATCAGCTGAAAGTGAACACTGAACACTGAGCCCAGAGCTCCAGAACCCGTGGAATAGATGGAGTTTGTATCACGAGGTTTGAGCACTGAGGAAACATCCCAGATGAAACAACGGCACGGACAAACTGGAGCGGAATAAAAGGAGGCAGCAGCAGCACGGGGCTCCCAGAGCATCAGGCTCCCAGCTGCACTCTGCTTTTGTCAGAGCAAAGTTGATTTTCAGGGCAGACAGAAATGCAGTGAGATACCGGCTGATCAGTGCTCAAATTAGTCAATCCTGCTGCTGCTTCTAGAAATTCACCGAGAGGAGTAAACCCGTGGGAGGGCTCCTCAGAGGGGTGGGGACAAACCCCAGAACACTGCTTTCAAAAGCCTGAACATTTCCACGAGGACACAAAACAAAGCACAGGCAAAACCCAAGTTCCTCCCAGAAGAGGGAAGAGTAACTTTAACTTGCCTGTTTCCAAAAAACCCCTCTAGTGATGATTAATCTTGGTATTTTTTCATCTCATGGACAAAACACGGCAAGCACATTAAAGCCATCACTGCTGCTCTCCCCAGCACACTCAGAACGTTTCATACGAGTTGAAAACCTCCCATGCAAAGAAACGACACAAACTGAGAAAATTTATACTGCAAAGTTCCTTATTATAACCTCAGAACTTCCTGAGTTGTCTGGTTACACAGCCTAGATACCCTAAATGCAGATTATGAAAAATACACGTGTAAAGTAAGTTCATAAATTAACAAAACCCTGCATGTGCTTGGGCCAGGCACAGGAACCAGAAGCCTCTAAGTCTCTTCGATTAAGCTTTCCTTGGACTCCAGAAGTGCTGCAGGAATGAGTCAATGAGCCTTGGGAAAGCAGCTCACTTGGCACCTGAACAATCGCCCAGTGTGCTGGGGAGCAGAGAATGTTTTCTTTTGTTTCCTTGAGTGTGCCAGACACCCGGCTTTCCTCTGGGACAACAAAACCGCCATTCCAGGTTTTCCCAAGGTGACTTTAAACTGCCAGGTAAACTCCCTGCCCCACTGTATCACCTTCTTCTGGCTGTCCCACAGCAACTCTCCAGCAGGACTGCCCAGCTGAGGTGACAAATGTGCCCCATCCACAGGAGATCCTCCAGGAACTGCAGGGATTCCTGACCGAAGTGATTAAATCTTGGAGAACTAAGCCTAAGGATTCTTCAAATTTAATTTTTTACAGGTTGATCCAACATTTAAAATACTCTCTAGCTAATTATCTTTCCTTCCGTTTTACTTGAAAGCGTTTTAACTATATGAGAGTATTTTCATTAAAATGGCAGACTTAAACATATAAAAGCAATATATTTTTATTTTCAGCTAAAATATGGGTTTAAGCGACTTTGCATCAAAATCACATAGATTATGGATTATAAACCAGCCTCAAGTCAGATAGGGGAAAATGCAATATCTGGATATAAAAAAATGTAATTTGTAAGAGCACAGCTGATGACTGACAAGTGAACTCAGAAAGTTCAAGTGAGTGTGTTCTGAGGGGAATTCACTCCCCAGCAAGGCACAGACAATCAGCTGCCTTAACTCACAGCCCAGTATAGGAACAGTTGGCCTCTCAGTGCCAGGAATGGAAAAAGAGTGGTTTGGTTTTCCAGCAGAAACCCATCCCTTCTATTCACAGCTCCTTAATTACTCCTCAGGCTCCTGGGCTGCTGCAAGCCCTCAATTAGTGTGACCCAGAACTGCGCCGGGACTGGGCACCTTCTCCTCCTTCCTGCACCTCCGAGGAAATTCAATCCCTCCCTGCCCCAGGTTCTGAAGGGCAGCAGATAAACAGATGGCATTACAGCGGAGCCAGACAAAGACCTGAAGAGAAAGTTTAGAAGAGGACCGGTGTGACCCAGAAGATGAAGAAACTGGGTTTCAGAGACACATTTTAGTTTGTCTTTTGAGCTTGTTACCAAACTAGGCCAAAAAACACAGCCCAGGCTCGCTTATTAGAACTGCTGCACTGGATTTGGTTTAGAACTGACTCGGTGAAGCCTGAGGTCCTCTGAGGTTCTCTGACACATCCCTGAGTCGTCATGCACCGGGCCCCATCCATCAGCCGCACATAGGGAAGTTGTGAGTCTGGGAGGAAGCTAAACCTGCTGACTGAATTAGTGCCATGAAATTCCGCAGGGTAATTACTGCCAATTAACCCTTGCCAGAAGTGTGTTTGCCGCTCCCTGTGCCACGGGCAGAGCCACTGCACATCATGCACACAGAAATCGGGATGTGCTTTCCTGAAAACTTATAACGACCACGCTAAAACAAGCAAGGAGTCTGTTTTCCGAGCACTGGAACACTCAACGAGACAACTGCCTTATCTCCAGACACATCGGGCACTGCCGGGAAAACACAGCCAGACTGGCCTGGGGAGGCAAACACCAATCCCACCTCTGAGCTTTAGGAGTGTGTGTGGAAGAGCCTCTTGGCGGGGGCTGGGGAGTGGGAATAAACCCCAGAACAAACACTGTTTCCAAGCGAATGAGTATTTCCGTGAGATCACAAAACAAAGCACAGGTATGACCCGAGTTATTCCCAGAAGAGGGAATATTAACTTGTCTGTTTTCCAGAAAGTTTTCTCCCTGAAGTTCTTCACCCCACAGACAACCACCAACACACACATTAAAGCTCTAACTCCTGCTCTGCCCGACACGCCCAGAACTTCTGCTAAGTGCTGACTGAAGTAAACATGGATTTAACCAAAGCCTTACACTAAGCAGGTTTTGGTAAAGACTTTCCTTGGTTAGAATTAAAAATCAGCGGCGGGGCAAATCAAGGCCTGATTCCACGGTACTGCCCTGCTTTTCCAGCTGCACCCCGCGCTGGGATGTTCCCTGACCTCTCCCAAGGGACAGGGCCAGGGCTGGCCACGGAGGAGGCGAGCACTATCGCGACACGGGGGTGGCGAGGGAGCTCCCCTGGGCCATCCCCGGGGACAGGGACAGGAGCTGTCCTTGCCCGCACTGAGGAACGCCGGCAAGGGCGGCCCGGCCCGGAGAGGGCGCGGGGGTACAATAATGGCAGTAGGTACAAACTAGGGGCACTAAGGTGAAAAAACAGAGGCTCCAGGGGTAAAATAGAGCAGCACCGACGCGGCTGCGCTGTCCCAGGCCCCTCCCGACCTGTTGCCCGGGTTCGGGCGGCGCGGCCCGGCCCCTCCTCGCTCACCGCGCTTGTTTTTGGTGCCGTGCTTGCGGGCGGCCGCCAGCTCCTGTTCGATCTTCTTTTCCAGGAACTCCTGCTTCTTACTGAGCAATTCCTCCGTGTCGCGGAGCCGCTGGATCGCCTCCTGCGGGGACGGGCCTTTCCCGCCGCCCTTCCCGCCGGCGCCCGTCCCGAACAGCTTCCCCAGGAGCCCCGACATGGCTGCGCGGGGCCGGGCCGAGGCCGTGCAGCTGCAGTGCCCGCTCCCCTCGCTCCGCTCCCCGTACACACCGACCCGAGGCCCGAGGCCGCCGCCGCCCGACTCCGCCCGCCGGCCTCGCCCCGCCGCCCCCGCGCCGCCTACAAGTCCCGGCGTGCCTTGCGCCGGAGCGCCGCGCGCGCCTGTGGGCTCGGTGCGCAGGGGCCGCTGGGAGATGGAGGCGCGGCCGCAGCGAGGCGCGGGGCACGCCGGAAAGGCGGGGTCTCCCGAGCGGAACCCGGCAGCGGCGGCGGGGCGTGCTGGCGTCACGGGACTTGTGACGTCACGGGATGGTGTGATGTCATGGGGCGTGTCAGGCACAGAAGGCGGCGCCGGGAGGAGAGCAAAGGGGAGCGGCTGCTGCCGGGGCTCGGGAGGGGTCGGGCCGGGGAGAGGTCACAGAGTCACTGAGGGGTTAACCCGATCCCCACCGGGTCACCCAGCCCCGAGCGCTCAGCCCCACGTCCAGACCTTCCTCGGACCTCCAGAGATAGGGACTCCAAACCTCCCTGGGAGCCCACTCCAATGGCGGACAACTTTTTCATCAATAAATTCTGAGTAATATCCACCCTGAGCCTCCCCTGGCCCAGCCTGGGGCCGTTCCCTCTCCTCCTGTCCCTGTTCCCTGGGAGCAGAGCCCTGATCCCTGTCCCCTCCTGGCAGGGAGTTGTGCAGAGCCACAGGGTCCCCCCTGAGCTCCTTTTCTCCAGGCTCAGCCCCTTTCCCAGCTGCTCCTGGGGCTCCAGCCCCTTCCCCAGCTCTGTTCCCTTCTCTGAACACGTTTGAAGTGCCCAGGACCGGCCTCCTGTCCCTGCTGCTCCCCTCCTCCTCCAGCACCCATCCCCTCCGCTGGGGTGACTGTCCTTTATGTGCCCCTCAAGCCTGCTCCGGTGCTGAGGTAGATAACGTGTTGGAGAATTTATTCTTTGGAACTTCCCTTTCTGATGTGCCAACTGTACAAAAGCAGGTCTTTAAACCCACAAGCAGGATTGTTTAATGGGTGGTGACTCACTGTGAGCTCATTTCCTGGACACTTGAGTGACACGCTCTGAGCTATGGAGGCAGCAGGGACATCATTCCTTGATGTAATCTATCATTTCACAATACCTACGTACAAAATCCCATGAGGAAGTCGAGTCCTGAGTACCTCGGCCTGGTGGCAACTGGATACTTTTGACTTCTTTTTTTTGTGCTTGGCCTCAACCACCTGTAAAAGTGATAAACCTCCATCTTCAGTCACAGCAGGGTTGTGACAACAGTTAATTAATAACAGAGCTAGACAATAACAATGTTTGTCACTTGGAAACCACCGAAGAAAATGAAATCACTGCTTTGGAGCAGGGCTGGGATATCACACACCACATGGAAAAGAGGAAAAATGACCCAAACAAATGCTTGTTAGGTAAGAGGGTTTTTTGTGCCCTGAATAAGAGAGAAAAGCACTGCTCTGGGAAACACAAAGAACACCCTTTGTAGCAGCTGGGAGTTCAGCAACAAAGCCTTGTAATGGCTCCCGCCCTGTTCATCTCCCTACACTGCAGGTAGCTGGGAAAGGCAAATACCCAGGAAAAACCACTGAGGCTGATGGAAACACTGCCAGGGCAGGAAAGCTCCAGCTGACAGCACAGGAGGCTGAGGAGAACAGGGGGAGGGAGGGCTTTTCCCTGCCATTTTCTTCCTCCCACACACTGTCACTAAACTCCACAGACCTTTGCCCTGATCCAGTTCTTCCAGGGCATGGCTGTGGTCCTGGGGTTCTCCTGGGAACTTCCAGAAAATGCCAAGATGCTTCCAGAGCTGGGTTTGTAAAGAAAACAGCAGTGCCCAGGACACAGGATAGAACCAGAGAGAAAATCAGTGCCCTCCAGTCCACCCCAGCCAGGGGGCAGGGCTCCGCCAGGGAACAGAAACCGGAGGGCATTCAGGCAGAAATCTTCCCTGCAGGAAATGGAAGAGCTCATAGATATCTGAGTTTGCAGGAGCTGAGGCAGCTGGACAAGAGCAGGGCAGGGAGGACAGTTCACTCCCAGGTTTACTCTAAGAGGACAATCATTTTGCTCAGGATAAAGCTTGTTCTGGTTCAACACCGCCCCGTGTGTAAACACTTATCAAGCCTCCAGGGTGGCATCTCTGAGCCCTCGTGTCCCACAGTTACGTTAGGGGAAGTCCCCAGCCTTGTCCCCCTCAGCAGTCACACACAGGGCAGCTGTGGCTCTGCTCCCATCCCCTGAGTTACACCCAGTGTAGCCAGCTGGGTTCCAGCATCCCACTGAGCTGGGGGAAGGCAGGGTTTGGGAAGGGCAGGCCAGCTCTCCAGACAGGGCTTCTGAGCTGAAGGAGCTGCACCCACACATCATCACCCCAAAATAGACTGCACAGACCACATAATGACACCTACAGTGTGGGACATTTCCCTCCCCTACAGAGGGGAGGGAATAAGAAAAGTATATTTAGCCAACTATTTCCTGATCCTGTTCCCCTCCTGGGAGAGCAGAGCCAAACACTGTGGATAAATAAACTCTGCCCTTCAAAGCATACAGGAGCTTTCACAGAGGCACAGACACACCTAAGGAGGAAGGACCACCTGGATGTCCCCGGCCCAGTCAGCTCATGGCAAGCACATCCACTCAAGGGCAGGACTCTCTGTGCAAATTGGTAATGAGGTCTCAGGACCCCTCTGCAGCCTCCTGCCTTATACTGAGTCGGAATCATGGGATCACAGAGTGGTTTGGGTTGGAAGGGACCACAAAAATCATCTTCCTCCCACACATTCCTCCCCTGCCATGGGCAGGGACACCTTCCACTGTCCCAGGCTGCTCCAAGCCCTGTCCAGCCTGGCCCTGGACACTGCCAGGGATCCAGGGGCAGCCACAGCTTCTCTGGGCACCCTGTGCCAGGGCCTGCCCACCCTCACAGGGAACAATTTCCTCCTAATATCACATTTAAATCTTCCATCAGCTTGAGGCCATTCCCCCTTGTCCTGTCATTCCAGATCCTTGTGAAAAGTCCCTCTCCAGCCTTCTCGTAAGCCCCTTTAAGTACTGGAAGTTGCCACACTTCAACACATCCCTGTCACCTCTCTTCCCATCCCTGTGCACCTCTAGAGCCTGGTTCCACCTTCTCCACCCCCTTCCATGAGGCAGGGGCAAGACTTCTCCTTAACCTCAGGTAAACCCTCAACAACTCCTTCTCCCAGCCCTGAGCTCCATTTCCTCTCACCCACCAACAGCTGGAGCTGCACAAACATCGCCAAAAAAGTGAAATGAGCAGAAAGTAAGTTAGGAAATGAGTGAGCAAAGTGAAGTGGTGGCAGGACCTGTCCAGACTGGAGCTGTGTGACTGTCCCAGTGGTGACAGTGTAACCCATCATTACCCAGTGCCAGTGGTGACAGTGTAACCCATCATTACCCTGTGCTTGCAGTGTACAGCCCTCTGCAAGCTGCTCTTATTAAGATTTTAAGATTTAAGGAAGGAGACAAAAAGAACACCTTGAGGTCACACACTGGGCTGGATCAGACCAGTCAGACCAGTAATGCTGAGCTGACTGCTGCAATAGCCAGAACAACCACAGAGTCCCAGACAAAGCCAGGATTTCTGTACCCAGGACTGACTGAACCCTGCACCACCTCTGGATAAACAGGCTGGGAATGCAGCACTGTGCACCCACTTAACACACAAACTCACCTGGGAAAGCTCAGCTTGGCTTGCGCTACACCTGGAGCAGGGAGAAAGAGTGGGAGAGCAGAACATGGGGACACACAGCCCAGGAGGACCTGGAGGCAGCAGGGATATGCAGGTCTGGGTGCAGATCCTTCCCCAAAACCCAGTGCATCCTGTGGCAGTGGAAAACAGGAGGCTGAGGGCAGTGCAGGAAGGAAGGAGCCTGGCAGGTCACTGGAACAGGCAGCAGCACCTATTTATTTATTAGAAATAAATAGATAATAGAGCAGGCTTGCTCCCTGACCTGCCTGGCCTCCCACCCCTGTACCTGCCTCACTGACACTGCACAATGGGAATTTCCAGTTTCTGGGTTTGGTGCTCTCTGCTGGCTTTGGGACTCCTGCGTAGGAAATCAGAGAAGAGGACAACAAATGTCCCAGTCACACCAGACTTCTTGCTGCTCAACCACACCAACTCCCCACTGCAACTACTGACCAGAACGGAGCTGAGGGAAGGCAGAGGCTTCTCTGCAGAGCTGACACTGGGACATTGGCTCCCGGATGTAGCACAGGTTTCCTGTTTGACCATGGCCAGGTCACCTCCCCCAGCCCTTAGTGGCCTTGCTGAACAGAGGGGACACATTTAACTGTTCCCAGGGATTGCCTCATTGATGTCTAAGGCACTCAGAAATCCCTGGATCTGGGGAAAAACCATGAACACTGTGGAGAAAACAGCACCCAGACAGAAGAGCCCCCTACACAAACACACAGCTTCCCACACACTGACTGCACACGTGAGGTCCAGGGTGTTTATAACATGTAGTACAGACACGGTGATCTTTCTACTGAGACAGAGAGAAGATACCAGACAGAAGTCTATCAGGGTATTTCTGAACAGTGTTCCCAAAGGATCTCAGGATGAACTTGCTTCCACTAGGAAGGATGTTTGCTCTCAGAAGGGCCACCCAAATACTGGGCAATACAGCTTTTAGGCCAGAAAAACCACAGATGGGAGGGGCTGTGATTTGCAAAGCCACCTGATTTCAGCAGCTCTGTTTGTTGCAAGTTTGCATGGTCCTTCTTCTTACCCTGATTCAGGGATCTTTGTCTTTCTTGTCCTAAGCTGCCCCGTGGTGCAGAGGGACAAGAAATAATGGAGCCCCTCTGTTCAGTGCCTAGTAGGCATCAGTGGTCTCCAAGCAGTCCTCTGCCCAAGGATGGGAAGAACCAGTGGAGATGGAAGCCATTCGCTCCCATATCCATCCACCTCCCCAGAAGAGCTTTGGTCTTTTCCATGGAGATAAATACGAGCACCAAGTCAGACAGTGCCAGCAGCAGCCCCTAGCCACACAGTGGCTCCGGGCATTGTCACTCCGAGGTCTGGATGTACACAGGGACGGCCAGCATGGTGCAGGGCCCATCCGAGGCCGTCTGCAGCTCTGCCAGGGCCAGGTTGGAGGCCATGCTGTTGGGCTGCCCAGGGACCAGCTCCGAGTCAGCAGCTCCTGAGCCGCCAACCACGATGGACAGGACGGCGTCCGACTCCTGGAAGGGCTCTTTGTTGGGGCCGCCCTCGGGAGGACTGTCCCCGGCAGCGCCGTCCTTGAGCTCGGGCAGCCCCAGCACGCCGGGCAGCGCCAGCCCCGCCTTGCGGCCCCGCCCCGCCCGCTTCTTCTGGGCCTTCCTGAGCTGCAGCTCCTTGTCCTTGGGCGAGCCCAGGCGGCACTTGTGGTCCCTCATGTACTTGTGGCGTGTGAAGCCCTTGCTGCACGTGGGGCAGCGGTATTTGTAGTTGCCGGTGTGCGAGCGCTGGTGCTCCACCATGTGGGCGCGGCGGCTGAAGGATTTGTTACAGTACTGGCACTTGTGGATCTTCATCCCTGCAGGCAGAGGGAGAGGGGAGTTAGACCAGCCACCCCAGCAGGGAGAGCGGGACAGCCTCACCTCCTCCTCCAAGGAGGTGCTCCCTGCTCAAAGGGAGGAGACATGGTGCCACAGCTTCAATGTCTGTGTTTAACCATTGTTTTAGCCCTTAGTAAAGTCAGAAAACGTCCTGAGCTGGGAGGTACCCCCAGGATGAGCCAGCCCAGCCCCTGGCCCTGCACAGACCCCCAACAACCCCACCCTGGGCACCCCTGGCAGCGCTGTCCAGACACTCCTGGAGCTCTGGCAGCCTCGGGGCCGTGCCCATTCCCTGGGGAGCCTGGGCACTGCCAGCACCCTCTGGGGAAGAGCCTTCCCCTGAAATCCAGCCTGACCCTCCCTGGCACAGCTCCAGCCATTCCCCATGTCCTGTCCCTGTCACAGAGAGCAGAGATCAGTGTCTGTCCCTCAGCAGGAAGCTGCAGACTGCAAATAAATATTCTTGCCTCAAATAAGAGCATTAAAATATCACCAAAAAAACATGTCAGGTAACTGTGATGAAAATGTAAAACAATCTTGAAGTATTTTTTTTTCAAGTGTATTTAGTAAATAAAGAAAATATCACTTTTTCTTCCTCTCAAAAATATGGGAATGTAGAGTCTGAAAGAACCCATGACTGCACTATCAGCCCATTCCATCTGATCCCACTCTGCAGGGCTTTGGGCACAAGGAAAGATATCCAGTTTTACCCCAAGAGATAAAAGTCTGATTGTTCCCTGGGGCATGGGAATAAATAATGGGAATAAATTATTTGTCTTTATTAGAATTGGGAGGATCATTTTTGGAACATAAGAAGGGAATCAAATCCCATTTGATATTTTGCATGTGAGATTGGACTGAGGAGGAGTGGACAGAGCACTGGATATTCACTTGATAGCAAACAGACCAAATAGTCCAGCTCAGCTCCTGAGTGTCACCACTGTAGGCTCTGCCTACAGATTATATTGTCTTAGAAACCAGCCCAAATCTTAGACATAATCCTGAACAGACACTCACTTAAACAGGCCTGCAGTGAAACAGAGAAAAAATAAAAATCTAAAGCTAGTAAAGGATTCTTATTTCTCAGGCTTAGTCCTTCAGTCACGTGCTCCTGCAGCACCACAGGGAATCCCAGTCACTGCATTCCCAACCACTCACCTGAATGGGACAGAATGTGAGCCTTCAGCTTGTCAGGCCTGTTGAATTCTTTATTGCAACCTGTGTGGCTTCTGCAACAACAACAAATGCTGGTGAGATGTGGGAATCAGCTGAGGAGCAATGTATAGACAGATCCCAGATCATAAAGAGATCCATGATCCTTCTTAGCAGCACCTAGATGTTTTTGTGCAGCCTCAGCAGGAGTTCTACTATTTCAGCCTTTCTGGGGAGGGGCAAGGACTAAACAGGCTGCCACAGGGACATGTGGCTTTCCCTAAACTACACATGGTCTGTGCCTCACTATGAATGCTCTGAAATGAAACAGGCTCAAGATCCCAGCTGGAGACAGAAGTATTTTGGAAGGAGGTATGAAGTTGGTTGGAGCAGAGAGAAGCCAGTCTTGGTTATCTCAGAAAGTCCATTTGGGACTGCACCTTCCAAAACTCGGTTCCTCTGGCTCCATTAGGTCTGATGCTGTCACATGCTTTTGGAGACATGGCAGTGAGCGAGAGCCCATCATCCAGGCAACATTTGTGGTCAAGTAATGTTCCTTCTCTTTCTAGTGCTCCCCCAAGCCTCCCATGAAGGCAGGAGCTATGTTACAGGGCTGATGAATCGATGAAAAGTGGCCCTACAGGAAGTCAGTAACAAAGAATTGGGACTCTTGGGCTCCCAGTTCAACAGCACACAGCATTCCAACCTCCCCACGCAGCCTGGTGGGTGCCACAGTGTCCCCTAGGACACCTGCAGGACACATCCCCCCATCCCACCCCGCTGAGATGTGCTGTCATGTGCACACACACTACATACGAGAAGGGACATTTGTATTTCTTGAAGGGCTCGTGGATGAGCATGTGGCGCTTGAGCTTGTCCTTGCGATTGAAGGCTGCGTCACACACCGAGCACTTGAAGGGCTTCTCACCTGCAGGAGAGAGACCAGGCTCAGGGACAGTCCAGCCACACAGGCTGCTCTGGCCACGGACAGGGCACCAGCCCAGCTGTGCCACACTATAAACTTCCTTGCCCTATGGATAAATCACACAGAATTAGGCTGGAAAAGACCTTCGAAATCATCGATCCCAACCTATGACCTAACACCACCTTGTCAACTAGACCACGGCACTGAGTGCCACATCTAGTCTTTTCTCAAACACCTCCAGGGTTGGTGACTCCACCACTTCCCTGAGCAGCCCATTCCAGTGCCCAATCACCCCTTCTGTGAAATTCTTCCTGATGTCCAGCCTAAACTTCCCCTGGTGAAGCTGGCACAGCTTAAGGCTGTGTCCTCTTGTCCTGTTGCTGGTTGCCTGGAAGAAGAGACCGACCCCTACCTGGCTACATTCTCCTGTCAGGGTGTTGTAGTGTTGTAGAGTGAAAAGGTCTCCCCTGAGCCTCCTTTTCTCCAGGATAAACAACCCAAACTCCCTCAGCCTCTTCTCAACAAAATAATAAATGGATGGGCACAACCCGTGCTGCACACTGCTCCTGGTCTCCAGGGCTCCTTAGCTCTGCCACCATAGCAAGTGGGGAAGTCCCTATGTCCCTCATTTCTAACTAGTGCAGTGCTGGGCACAAGGCTGAACCAAACCCTTCCATCTGAAACCACATCGCTACAAACAAGTCAGAGCCAACTCTGTCACTCTTGCTAGCAGGGCACAGGGCAGCCAGGGCTGTGGCACAGAGGTGACAAGCACTGGGAGCAGAGGCTGTGTACCCGAGTGGATGTGGGCGTGCAGCTTGAGGTAATGCTCCCGCCGGAAGAACTTCTTGCAGATCTGGCACTTGAACTTGCTGCCCCCGCCGTGTGTGGGGATGTGGCGGCGCAGGTACCGCTCACAGGGGAACACCTGCAACACACACAACACAGCTCAGAGGGGAACAGCTGAAACACACACACAACACAGAGCTCAGAGGGGAACAGCTGCAACACACACAGAGCTCAGGGGAACACCTGCAACACACACACAACACAGCTCAGAGGGAACAGCTGCAACACACACAACACAGCTCAGAGGGGAACAGCTGCAACACACACAACACAGCTCAGAGGGGAACACCTGCAACACACACAACACAGCTCAGAGGGGAACAGCTGCAACACACACAACACAGCTCAGAGGGGAACACCTGCAACACACACAACACAGCTCAGAGGGGAACACCTGCAACACACACACAACACACAGCTCAGAGGGGAACACCTGCAACACACACACAACACACAGCTCAGAGGGGAACACCTGCAACACACACAACACAGCTCAGAGGGGAACAGCTGCAACACACACAGAGATCAGGGGAACACCTGCAACACACACAGAGATCAGGGGAACAGCTGTAAAACACAACCACACCTGTAACACACAAACACAGCTCAGAGCCAGCACCACACACAGAACACCACAGAGCTGGCACAGGGGGTGTAGCCAGGATAAAAAACATAAGAATCATGGAATGGTTTGGGTTGGCAGAGACCTTAAAGATCATCCAGTCCCAACACTCCTGCTGTGAGCAGGGACACCTTCCAATATCCCAGGTTGCTCCAAGCCCTGTCCAACCTGGCCTTGGACATTTCCAGGGATCCTGGGGCAGCCACAGCTTCTCTGGGCAACCTGAGCAAGAAGCTCAATCACTATTTCCCCAGGAAGGATGCACTGTGAAAACCTCAGGATTGTATAAAGAAAGTAGAGCTAGAGCTTTAAAAACAAACCAACAAAAATTCAGAACAGAAAAAGAGCCAAAACTTTCTTAAGAGACACATAAGCTGAAACCTTGCTGTCAACTGTGTAACAGCACAGTGCCGAGCAGCAGCATCCCAGAAGGATGCCCAGTCTCCTACCAAAGCCAGCAGAGGAGGATGGGCTGGGCAAGGATCCTCAGGAGTTCCTACCTTCCCCACAGAGTTAATTTCACTTTTTGCTTCCTCTTAATCTGTTATCCAAGACTCCTACTCATGGTGCCAAGGGCTCCTGTCTCCTCAGAGCCCTTGCCAGGTGTCTAGGCCTGCCTCAGGCCGTGGCCAACACTCACCTTCTGGCAGTGAGGGCAGGGGAAGTTGTGCGTTGCTGTCTGCAGATGATGCTCCAGGGCTTCTGGGGTGGAGTATTTATTGACACACTTCACACATCTGCATGTGGAGGGAAAGGACAGGGCCTGTGAGTGAGGCTACTGCAGCAAACCCCCCACCACAGGCAGACAAACCCAGCCCAGCCACCTTCCAGGGTGATCTCTGACAGGCCTGATACAGTAAATAACCACTTAGGTGCTCTAAAACCTCAGCAACCCACATGCCAGCTCACACTCACACTGAGCATCCTTCAGAGAGGGAGAGGCTGGAAAACTGGGTGGAGAAACATTTAAACACTCGTGCACTTGCCACAGGCTGCCATGGGAGCACCCAGACCTGAGCACATATCCCACACTACTTCCTCATGGAGACCAGCCTTAGGCAAGGACTTTACTTAAACACCTCCTTCCATCTCCACTGCTTGAAGACACCTGCCCCCAGAGAAGGAGCTGAGAGTGGCGACACAGCACGGCAGGGGTCACACATCCCAGCAGTGTTTCTGCCAGAGGGCTCTGCCAAAGCTGGCTGACAGCAGGCACTGGGGACAGGCACCATCAGCAGTGAGGACAGAGGCACCTACACCCTGTTCCTGCTGTGAAACCCCTTCTCCCTAGGTCAGACTAAAACCTCCTCAAGCTCAAGCAGGGCTCTGATCTCAGAGATCCCCACTACTGAGCTGTAGAACAAAGCTCTGCAGTGCAAGGATAACTAGAAACCATGGTCTAGGCAAGAATTAGCAGATATTTATTCCATTAAGTTCCTAAGTGACTCCAGTATCTCCTGGGCTTCCTACTTCCCCTGAACATTTCTGTGGGCATTTCAAAAGCTCTGTGGAGGTCTTTGTGGAACTCCTCACACTTTCCCTCCACACAAAGTATAAAAGCTTTCCAAGGAACTTTTGCAGCAAAGGGATAGGAATTTTTTTTTTTCCTGGGCATGGCTTCTACAACCCACAATCCCTTTGCTGCAGGTGAAGAATCACAGAGAACAGGCTGGGAAGGATTTCCCTGGCTCTCAGACCCAGCCCAGGGCAGGTTCAGCTGTGCCCATCTCACTTTTGACTCGTGATAAGAGCAATTGCAATGATGGGACCTTCCCACATGACCAATCCCAGCTTTTAACTGTCATTCAGAGAGATTCCCTGCATTCCAAGTGCTTGGCCCTTGCAGTCTGGTGGAGGGACCCTCCCCATGTGCCACCTGGGTGTCCAAAAGCACCACAGCCACCAGACACAGGGCCCCCTGTCCCCTCTAAGGTCCCACCAACCATGCTCTGCACCCACTCACTCCTACAAGCCTTGTGAGCAGCGATTGTACTGTACTTGTACACGGCCATGTCCTTCTTGGGGCTGTGCTGGGGCAGCAGGCTGTGCGAGTACTGGTGCACGCCCAGCTCGTACAGCGAGGGGAAGTCCTTGCTGCAGAGGTGGCAGCGGTAACTCAGCTCCTCCTGGTGGCTCTTGATGTGCTCAAGGAAGGACTCCAGCTTCTGGAAGGTCTGGGCACAGGTCTTCACCACACATTTGTACACCTGGGAGAAGGGAGAGCAACTGGAGACGCTCACCGTGGAAACAGGCAGGGAAAACCCTCTGCCAACAGGCAGAACTGCTGAATTTTCTGGAAAGAAGCACTGACTGCCAGAGCACACCCCTGGGGAAGCAAGGTGGGACAAAGGGGTGTTGATGTGAGGGCCTGAAACCACTCAAGAGGGTGGGACCACAACACCCCAGAAGTGACTGTCCCAGGACCCAAGAGCTGCCACTTACACCGAAGATTTCAGACTTCACAGAATCATAAAGGTTGAAAAAGACCCCCAAGGTCAGCAAGTCCAATCTTTGACTACCCTGTCAACTAAACCACAGCACCAAGGGCCAAGTGCAGTCAGTTAAAGAACACTTCCAGGGAGGAAGACTGCATCACTTCCCTGTCAGTCCAATGCCTGACAACCTTCTCAGTAAAGAAATTCCACCTGATGTCCAACTTGAACCTCCCCTGGCACAGCTTGAGGCTGTTTCCTCTTGTCCTGCCCCTTGTGGGAACAGAGCCTGACTCCCTGCTGGCTGTACTCTCCTCTCAGGGAGTTGTGGAGAATGAGAAGGGCTCCTCTGAGCCTCCTTTTCTCCAGGCTGGGCACCCGCAGCTCCCTCAGCCACTCCTCCTCTGCCTTACTCTCTAGAACCCTTTCCCAGCTCTGCTGCCCTTCTGGTGACGGGCTCCAGCATCTCCATGTCTTTCTGGAAGTGAAGGGCCCAGAACTGTAAACACTTCTTTGCTTCTTCTCTAGCCACCCAAACCTGTTTGGCTGAATTCTCATTCAGTTTTTGAAGTTTTCAAAGCCACCCAGACCACACAGCTACAACCCTGAGAGCTGAGCTGTGTGTGGACTGGCACCTCTACAGACCAAAAGGCTCAGGACAGACCCCCATAACAGGTGCATCACATGAAGCCAATGCCAATATTGCCACCCACACAGGCACCCTCTGTTCCTACCTGCTCATTCTTGTGCTGTGTCATGTGTGATTTGAGCTGGAAGTAGGTGTTGAACTTGCTGGGGCAGAACTGGCACTGGTAAGAGCTGTCAATGAGGACAACCTGCTTGGCCTCCAGCTTGCCCACCTCGCTGTCCTCCAAGGGGCTCAGCTCCTGGGGCGGGGGCGCCGCGTTCCTGGAGGGCTGGGACAAGCCTGGAGAGATGGAAAGTCACAGCCTGCCATGGGACAGCTCTGAAAGCTGCTCTGCACCATGCTGCCAGGACACACCAGCCCAGGCTCTTCCTCCATTTCAAAGACAGACTCTTCAGATCAGATGAATCTCACTAACAGGGTTGTTTAAATTTTGTTGACAGATTATGAAGCACTGTTCCCCTCCCAGCACATTGTCTTTTTCCAGGGATGTAACTGTGCTCTTGCTCTGTGGAGCAGTCAGAGAACAGGCCTCCATCAGTGAAGCAGAGCCAGATTTACTCCCACCACTGGCAGGAGACAGGAGGTAAGATCCAGCCAGTGGTTCACAGTCCATGATGCCTACAAAGAGCAGCTCCAGTTGTCTCTTGTCCTAGACATGTCAGGGCATTCCCTTCCCTACCAGGTCTGAGGCCACCAGCAGAAACGGGGTCCAGACACCAGTAAGGAGCTCTTCTCTGTCTCAGGTATTTACAGGTGGCCACTGTGGCCAGATCCAGCCTGGGCATGGCCTGCACAGAGCACTGGGCTATTATAAACCAGCAGCTGTCTGTCCCCTAGGCCAGAGCAGTCAGGTGTGGCTTGTGCACTGCCAAAGCTGCACTGCCAGGGAGTGAGAAGGGGAAGACACCTTGCCCTGTTTATGCACATTCTGGGACAGAGTTTGGAACCACTGTCTCCAGCAGCACCTGAACCCACCATGGGGGTATGAAATGTTGCAGCTTCCAGCTGGAGCTGAGCAAATGCCACTCTCAGTGTGAGATGCTAAAACAGTACCAAGGAATGCAAACAGCACACACAGCTCCCCCCTGTCCCTGTGTGCAGGTGCAGAGACCTGCAGCCTCCCCACACCACTGCTCTGCCCCACACACACTGTCCCCAGGCACCACACCTGTGTTCTCCTCGTCCTCAGGCTGGCTGGGGTTCAGGGCCATCACCTGCACAGTGATGGAGTTGCGGGAGATGGTGCAGCCCAGCCCTGGAGGCCACACTTTATGGGTCTGCATGTGCTTCTTCACGTTGGACTTCTGGGCAAAGGCTCGGCCACACACGATGCACTGGAAGGGCTTCTCACCCGTGTGGCTGCAGGAGAAGGCACCAGGTCAGCAGCTGGAGGAGAGAGGAGGCAGCCCCCAGGCAGGGCCCAAGGGGGTGGCTGCCAAAGGACAGTGCTGGGCACTCAGCCTGGCAGATCACATCTGGACCCACCAAATAAGGGCTTTGAGATCTGATTCACCAGAGGACATGGATGGTGAGAGGCCTGGGGAAACAAGGCTGGTGCACACACTAAACACCTGTGGTTTGGGAATGACAGGGGATCAAAGGAAGGAACAGGAGAGCACAACAGCTCTGCAACAACATCAGGGCATTCACTGTCAGGGTCCCTGCACACACCTTGGGCCTCATCACTTTCTCAAGGGGACAAGCCTTTTCTTCCCTGTCACACTTCTCTCTCCTGCACATATCTCTTCTAGCTTGCAGCCCCCTCTTCTGCCTGAATATGCTCTCTTTTGTTCATAGCAAAAAGGTCTTTCTGCTCTGCCCTTCTGCTTCAAGAGGAAGTGAAGAGTCCAGACTGGGAAGAGGTGCAGAAACCACCACTTGTTCCTTCCCATCACTTCTGAGTCCTGCTGACTCCACAGGGGCAAAAAACTCTGCAGATTTCAGCTTCCTCCTGCCAGGGAAAAGCTCCCTGATTAGAGCTCCCTGTATAGACACTGAGCTTGGCTTACACTTTTCTAACAGCAGCAAACAGGAAGGGAGGGAGAGAAAAGGGAAGGGCAGAGGCAAGCAGTGGGAATGCTGCTACTCCAGTAATCAGGTGACAAGACATTTGGCTGTTAAGGTCTCATCAGCAAGGAAAATGAACCTCCAGTCCCAGCACATAATCAGCATGAAGATTACATCCATGATACAGCCTTCACTCCAGTCACTGGGGAAAAGGTACGCTGGGGTGAGAGGAATGAAGAATCCCTGCCACTGCAGCACAGATTCTGGGACATAAATTGGACTGCACAAACTCCCTCAGCAGAGCTGCGCCCTGCTCCAGCCCAGCCACTCTGCTGTGTGCAGGGTAGGGCACTGTTACCTCCTGATGTGCTGCTGCAGGTCAAAGTTCTTGGTAAAGGCCTTGTCACAGTATGTGCATTTCAGCTTGGGGGACTTGGGTTTGCCTGAAAGGAAGAGCACACACAGGAATGAGATCACGTGTCACATGGCCCTCACCCCAAGACATGACTGTTCAGGACCAAGAATATAGCGCTTATGGAGAGATAAGATCTGCCTGGCCAGACTGGGGAGTGGTTATGGGCACAAACATTCATTTAACACAGCCTGAGCCAACTCTACAAATCCTGAGCAGTGTAGTCTGGTGGGGCAGGGCATCAGACAACAACCACTGCCTTCCAGGGACCTTTCCAGCAACAAAGCACCAACCTTAAAACTGCTTTGGGAAAACACTCAGCGTGAGTGAGAGAAGGGTCTCAGCTCTGTCTCTGCTGTGAACCCACCAGGGCACTCACCAGTTTCATGTGAGGCCATTGTGTTCCCTCTCCAGAGTCAATTCCACCCCTCAGGGAGCCCACGGCTCAGCAGCCCAGCTGGGACCAGCCCAGTGACCCTCAGGACAGGTGCAGGAGGACACTCACCTTCCTGCAGCCCACTCTCATTCTTGCAGCGGCGAGTTTTGGCAGCAGCAGGGGAATCAAAGCCAACCACGGAGCCTCCTGCACTGCTCAGGGGTGTGGGAGCACTGGAGCTCTTGGCCTTGAACCCCTGCTTCCCAGGGCTGTACACAGGGGGGGAGGAGTACACGGGGCTTTCCACACACTGGCTTGGTACCTGTGAGAGGGCAATTCATCAGTGGAACAAGTTTGCTACAGAGAATTATACCATGCCCTAATTTCCATCTCCACCCACACCAGGCTGCAGTTGGGTTCACTTCTCTTCTGCCAAACTGGATCAAATTTCTGGTTCACTAGTCCAACAATGTCTCTCTAACCAAAACTAACACCCTGCACAGTGTGAAACTCTCCTGCTAAACATCAAAAAGCATCCAGAAGTTATTACAGCAGGAACAGGGCAGCAAAGAAACATTCTGAGGGAGCTGTCTTGTCTCTCATCTATGTTTCATGCCTGGAAGAATTTTTTATCCCTCTGGAGCAGGTTACCAGAAGGACCACTGCTGACATTGGACGTTCACACCAGTCCTGAAGATCTCCAGGTACTGCTGCCTGTCCTGGCAGGACTGCAGAAGGGGAAGGAAGGCACAAGGAAACTCCAAGTGCCAAAGCACAGCTTTATGTCAGCATCAAAAGTAGGAAAGAGCACTTAAGAGACAGAGTGATCAGTCCAGGGTGATAGTTTAAGGGCATTTCTGCTGCCCACCCTGATGAGTTATCACAGACCACTGCTCATCCAAAATCCCCATCCATTCCTGTCCACTGGCACTTCCATATCCGATGCCAGTTACACGGGTAAGGATGCCAAACCTCAGTCACACCCAGCAGCTCCTGTTGTGAAGGGCAGTGCAGCAGAGACTGCAAACAGCTGATCCACCAGTAAATCCACCTTGCCTGTGCCATTCTTTAGCAAAAGGCACCTTGACAAACTCATTAAGATTTAGACTGGACTTTTCTCTCCACATAGGCCCAAAGTGTGCAGTGGGGTGCTCTGTGCTTCTATGGAAGGTGAGCCCCTCACCTCTACTCCCTCTCACTCCCAACATATGCAGGTATCCCTTGGCCAGAAATAAATGTTCAGGTCTCCTAAGCCTGTGCCAGTCCTCTGTCTCTCTTAGCTGTTTCTCCTGTTCTTAGAATCCTCATCATCTTACTCATCTTCTGTTTGCTACCTTCTCCCAGAGAAAATAATTGTTGTTAAATAACCTAGCCCATCTTCCCACAGAATAATTCCACATTCCTCAAGGCCAGATTGGAAGAGGCTTGGAGCAATCTGATCCAGTGGGACGTGTCCACCCCGAGGACAGAGATGAGCTTTAAGGTCCCTTCCAACCCAACCCATTGTGTGATTCTCTGAGGACAGATCCCCAGGAGCAGGCCCGGCCTTACCTCCATGGGCGGGTAGGGCTGCATGCCCAGGGTCTGGATCTCCACGGTGCTGGACGCTGCCATGGGAGCAGGGGCACTGTACACCTCCACCACGCCGCTGCCGCTGCCGGGCTGCCCCGGGGCGCCCAGGCTGGGCGGGGCGGGCGGAGGCTGCGGCGGGGGCGGCGCCGGGGGCGGCGGCGGCGGGGGCTGCGACAGGTAGCCAGCCCCGGCGTGCATACTCATGCTGCTCTGCAACCAGAGAGACACCACACGTTGGAAATGCAGCAGCCAGGAGCTGGGGGGGCTGCTCCCTCACACACGTTCCCCGTCCCAATTCGCCTGCAGGAACAGCGGGGATGTCTTGGCACAACGCAGCACATCCGGCTGGCAGGCTGGACCAGACTGTGCTGGAGGCCTGGGTACCTGTGGGTACGTATCACCTCCTCCAAAACCCAAGCCCTCAAGCCCCACTGTGTTGACTGCTTTCTTTTTAAAGCTTTTAATCCTCCTAGTTACAAGGAGTATTTTCAGAGCATGGAGAGCATGTACAGCCCAGCCAGCCTGGGGAGAGCCCAGACAAGCTTCCCAGGCGGGAGGAATCCATGGAGTAAGCTGACAAGGGCCCTGGAAGCCAGTCATTATATGGGGGCTCAAAAAAAGCTGGAGAAACCACACTGCAAAGATGTGAGCATCCAGCAACAAACAAGTTTGTGAGCAACACCAAGCTGTGTGGGGCAGTCAAAACACTGCAGGGAAGGAATGGGGCATCCAGAGGGATCTGGACAGACTTGAGAGGTGTGTCTGTGTGAACCTCAGGGAGCCCAACAAGACCAATTGCAAAGCTCTGCACCTGGGTCAGGGCAATCTCAAGCACAGAATGGACTGAGGGCAGCCCTGAGGGGAAGGACTTGGGAGTGTTGGTGCATGAGAAGCCCTGAAAGCAGAGCCTGTCCTGTGAGGCATCCTCAGCAGTGTGGGCAGTGTGCCTGGAAGTGTCCAAGGCCATGCTGGACAGGGCTTGGAGCAATGTGGGATACTGGAAGGTGTCACTCCCATGGCCAAGGGGTTGGGGCTGGGTGACCCTGGACCACATGTGCCCCTTACCTGCACTGGGGGCTGCACTGCTGGCATGGGCTGGTCCAGGGAGGTGAAAGCAGACATGGCTGACATCAGCACCTCATCACTGACCAAGATGTTCCCCTGCACCAGGGTCTGAATCAAAGGTGATGGGGGAACTGTGATGTACGTAGAGATTTGCTGAAAGAAAAGAAAGATATACTGTTAACCAGCAACAGGACAAAACAATACCCAAAAAACAATGACACTGCTTTTTACTGAGCCTCAGGGTCTCTGCTTTCACAGCCTCTGGTCAGCAGTGAGCCACAGAAATTACCTCCAGCTTCCTGCTGAGTCTGTGAGAGCTCTTAGCTCCACAAACACTCTTCAGAAAGGAGGAAAAAATATTGCAGTGGCTCAGAAAGTGGCCATTGGCTGCAATTCAAATCAGGGGTTATTAAACAAGATCTGCAGGACAAACTGGTCACAGACAAGTTCAGGCCTCTCCTAGGTGCTTGCCCTAGCAAGGGGAAGTGGAAAACTCAGGGAGGCTGCTCTGGTTCAGATGGTGAATGTCAGGCTCTCTTCAGACTGGACTCAGGTTATAGCAGGGGAGAGAGGTTGTTGAATTTTTTGGCACTAAATAACCTGTTTTTGCAGCCCTGGGAAGAAGCACCATCCATTGGGACTACATTAACTTGCAAAAAGCAATTGGCTTGAAAGTACTTTGGAAGCCACTTACATGTCATGCACCAGGGACTCACACTGGAGGATTCTCTGGGCAATGAGAGTTACTCTAGAGGAGATACTCTCACAACATTCATCACACCACATTACATGGGTGGGCTTGTTTGCAAGAATGAGAGAGAAGGGATGCAAGGATGAAGCTGCTCCTCTTCTGCCCAGGAGCCAGACCATGGCCCAGGGGACAGCCCTGAGCACTGTGGAGTGCAGGCTTGTGGCCAGGCTCTGACACGGGGCTCTTCAGTGGAGCCCAGGCCTGGCTGCAGCACAGACAGAACACGAACCCCCTTCTGTCCTGTCCTGAAAAAAGGCTGCCAGGCACTCCTGCTGGAGGACACCTCACTGCAGAGGGCCCCATTTAACCACGATGAAAAGCCAACAAAGGCACAAGAGCTGAGCCTCCTAGCAAAGAGCTCAGTCATGAGGCAGCGCTGGATGTAAAACCATGACCCTGAAGCCCCCCAAACCTAGGAGCAGAGGCTGTGCCTGCAGCTCTGTGCCTGCAGCTCGGTACCTGGCGGCCAGCACTGGGAGCCTGCTGCACCGAGGTGATGGACGGGCTGTACACGCTGTTGGTGGCCAGAGACACCGAGGACAGGGACGGGGCACTGCCCTGGCACTGCTCTCGCTTGTGGGTCATGAAAGCAGGCAGGGAGTTGAATTGCTTCTTACACTTCCCACACAGGAACACGTCTTCATCATCTGCAATGAACAAGAGCAGAGCTTCAGGCCTTCTCCTGCATTCCCCAGTACTCCATGCAGCAATCACAATGTAGAGTAACAGGCACCTTTGGGTCTCAGCACCTCAGGGACATCATCTCAAGAGAGAGCAGCTGCAAGGGCCAAGTTTTCCCTAAAGCCAAGTGATGTGGCTGAGCCCATCTTAGCCCTGCTCCCATACACAAACCCCCAATGTCTCCCTGGGACACACTAATCCCACTGTCTGTCTTCTCACCCCAAATACAGGAACAACCAACCTTGCTCCTGTAGCACCCTCTGCTTTTAATCAAAGCAGCTCCTTCCAAAGCATCAGCATTATGCTGGCTGAGGCAGATTTTATTACTCAGGCTGCACAAAGCACAAGTACCTTGGATAAGGACATAGAGTCACTGTCAGCTTGTGTCCTAAAGCCACCCCTCCACAACACTGCTGGTTTTTGGCACCTATGCCTGATGTTAGAAGGAGAAAGAAGAAAGCCCAGTTACATGTCCCAGCTGAAATGTGCAGCGTTAGCAAACCACACATCATGTGCACTCCATGCAGGCAGACTCACAAGGCTGTTCCCCTGTCTGAGTCACAGCCTGAAGCTGGCCATTTTTGGGGACACAGACTGTAGCTCCTTGGGGGATAACTCTCTATACACCTAGCAAGTTCTAGTCCACTGTGGGGTCCACATGCAGCTAAATGACCAGCTCCCATATTCATTCACACAGAGATGCTCCAGGACTGAAGCACTTGAGCATCTCCAGAGGAGGAGTGGATATTAAATAAAAACCATGAACAGTAACAGGCACTAGACGTGGGGACAGTGACTTTTCCCTCTGTGTCTTTATTGGAAGCTCATGATCAAGTCTGTTGTCATGACCGCCTCCAAAAACATCACTGCTCACTTGGGCACCTGTCCCTTCCTCCTGCTCTGTCTGGTCCTGCTGAGGGCTCACAGCACTCACAGCAGCACCCTACACACCCAGCTGTTCTGCCAGCTGTGCACACTGCAGGGGACATGTGCCCCTGTCCTGTCCCAGTGCCACCAGGACTCACCCATGGGCTGGATGGCAGCGGAGGAGTTGACGTTGGGAGCAGACGGATCGGTGACACCTCCCTGCCCATCCAGTAAGGACTGCACAGCCAGCACTGTCTGATTATCCATCCCTGAAAGGAGACAACAGCACAGATGGCAAACTGACCACGGCCAGACAGAGAGTGCTGGGGCATGGGGAGCTCACTCCTGAGCCCTCCTCACCCTCTACTCCCCAGCACCAACAGCAACACTCCCACCTGTCTTCAGAACTCCTTCGGCACGAAAGGAGGAGAGAAGAAGGGAAAGAAGACCCAAAAGAGAGTTTGGTTTCAGGCAGTTGCTGCAGAGAGGAAGGATGCTTATAACACTGGGTATGAAGAGCTGAGAATGTCACAGGGAGTGTGGGGATGTCACAGGGCAGAAGCCTGGGGTGGAACTTCCCGAGGATGTAGCACAGACACCGAGCTCAGGCAGACAAAATCCTTGTGTACAGCAGCTCTGCCAGCAGCAGTGTCACAAATGCCTCCCTGTTTCTGAGGCCAGCATTCCCAGATCTGATCAGACACAGGGCACACACACCCAGTCAGATTTGTTGTTACAATCAACTTACTTGCTTTGGCACAAACATCTTTCACTACAGCTGAAACGTTTTAAAATATTCCAGATAAATACAGAAGATTGGGAGTGTTCACCTAGGGAGACAACCTAGCCAGCAGCATGGGACTGTGGATTAAGCATGATACATACTCTTTTTAAAAATCGAATGTAAAGACACAAACAACAATCTGATTTTGGAAGAAAAAGAAAAAAAAAGGTGATTTTTATGCACCGCTCCTTCCTATCACTCTTTTATGACACAGCAAGGTTGTACGTTATAACTTGTGGATTAAGGAAAAGAAGAAAGCTGGGGGGTTCTTAGGTGCTTTTTCACTTCCAGATCTTTGCAAAACGAAACTGCAAACCACTGAACACAGAATTACATGGCACAGGAAAGGAAAATCAATCAGTGTGATCACTCCTAAGCAGTGAGGTGAGGACTGTGCTGAGATGAGGAGAGGCTGCTCAGCAGACAGCAGCAGGAAAGACAGTGAAGCACCATAGCAGATCACAGCATAAGGGACCAGCACAGCGGGAGCATCCACCACCCCAAGTTCCTCCGATAAAATTTCTCCTGAACATCTGGAATGTTCCCTTCTTGATGGGGAGCACCCATATGATCTACAGCCTTTTAAAGATACCCTAAATACCCATTTGTCCTGCATTTCCAGTGTGAAATACGTCACATTAAGATTCTGTGGGCACCTTTCTCATCCTTTCACTGAGAAGATGCTGCAAACCCTGTTTGTGTCCCTGGGAGAGAGCAGAGCACCATCCTCCAAGGGCACAAGCAGCTGCTGGAAGGCAGCAGATCCCACTACACCACACACTCCCATCACATTCCCACCATGCCTATGGGATCTTTCACACAGGTCACAGAGGCACAGCAAAGCTGCAGGTCCAGTTCTGCAAGCCTTGGCTGGAGCCAGCCCTGCAGCTCAGCCCTGCTGGCAGAACAGGGCTGGAACAGTGCTGGGAGGGTCTCCTCACTCCAGCCAGAGCCCTGCTCTAAAACACAAACCACCTGCCCAAACCACCTCTGGTCAACTGCAAAGGGAGCACTGCAGGCTTCTGATGGCACAGCCAAAGCACAGAGGGGCACAGAGGAGCAGTGCTTCTCCAGCAAAAATAAGCTAGAAGGAAAAGAAGGATTAAAGATTCAGGTGAAGTATAGCGTGGGGGTAATTAGGATTGCACAAACACTGCCACTCTTGCTGTGCCTGGCACTGGACAACTGGGGTTCCTTCTGGCACAGAGTCAGATCTTCCGAGGAAAAAAGCCAAACAATTGCCTTGATCCCACTAGAAGAAGCTTGAGGAGAGGACAAGACCTGAACACAATGATGCAGCAACACTGTCAGTGCTGCACTCAGCCTCTTGATGGAGAAAAATGGCCCAGGACAACAGAAATATTTATTTGGCAATTCAGAGCCCCTGCACTTCACTGAGTAACTGCACGCCACCACATTGCCCAGGGGAAACCCCTGAGGACATGGCTAACAACCCACAAAGACAAGCTGGCAGTTCCTCGGTTACATGGATGCCAGTCACAGCCATCCCCAGACTCCAGGAGAAAGCTCTGGATCGATCCTGCCGTGCCTACAGCCAGCAGCAGTCTGCAGGATGCCCTTCAGTCATGGAACTTAAAAACCCAGCTCCCTCTCTCCTGGCAGCAGCAGGAGCTGAGGTGCCCGAGCCTGACAAAACCAAGGTGATTTGGGGAAGCCAAAATAGAAGCACAGGACTACTGATCCGTGCCTTTTTTCTTCCCTTTCAAACTTCTCTCAGCTGGAGATGAAACAAGACTGTCCATGTCACCCATATGCTAATTTGCCCCGGTGATAAAGCCTTTTTTTCTGACAGGAGCACCAGGTGCTTTAGTGACAGGTGAAGATGCACCTGTGCCCTGCAGCACCCTGACACCAGGCTGCTCTAAGAATGCCAAGTCACCATCGACTTGTAATCCAATCAACAAGACAAAACAAACAAGCTCAGGCACCAAAAGCTGCCAATTGCTGTGAGCTTAAAAAAAACACCACTCGTTTTCAGTTTGCTAAAAAGCTTTGGTGCCCTAAATGCTGCAGGGAAGCTAACACAATGAGGAGCTGATTGCAGAGAGGAAACAGGGACATGATTCTACAAAGGGTGCTGGCAAATGCACCAAGTAATCTGACAAAATAGAGAAAAATATTTGTTCTCTGCTCCTCTCTCTGCTGCTGTGGTTCACAGGTGATATTCAAAAGCAGAGGTGACAATGCCAATGCCACACCTTCCACGCAGTGGTGTCTTCCCAAGTAAAGGAAAATGCATCTATAATCCAATTTAGGAAATCAATGCCTATGAAATAGTTTCTCTCCAAAGAGGCTGAGCGCTAGCCCAGTGTCAGACTGCCACAGCTCGGGACATCCTCCTCAGATGGCACCCGGCTCCAACAGGGTCCCAACACTAAAGGGAGATGTATTTGAGCACAACCCGTTAACCCACACAACAAGCACTGCCCGGGCTGTGCCAAGAGCAATCACTCCTCAAAACCCACATGCAGGGGCCAGCACCCACCCAGGCACCATCCCTGGGGCCGGCCCAGAGCATGGCACAGCCGTGGGGCCGACAGTGTGCGCCCTGAGGCGTGCAGGGACACGGGAGGCACGGCAGTGCTGAGAGTGCCCTGGGGGTTGGTGGCGATGGCTCCTGGGCACAGAGACGGGGTGATGGGAATGCCCCCATGTGCAGGGCACAGGGGCAGGGAGAGGATGGAGTGTCCAGGAGCAGGATGGGGATGGAGTGTCCAGGAGCAGCAGGGCAGGATGGGGATGGAGTGGCCAGGAGCAGAGGGCAGGATGGGGATGGAGTGCCTAGGAGCAGCAGTCACAGGGGCAAGGTAGGGATGAGGTGCCCTAGAACAGCAGTCACAGGGCAGGAGCAGCCTCGGGCAGTGGCACAGGGCAGGGATGCGGTACACCGAGCACGGGGCCCGTGGTTAATGAGGGCTCCCCGGCGCACGGGCGCTGCGCTGGGCGGTGCGGGGATGCCGCGGCGCACAGGCAGGAGGTGGCACAGGGCCGGGGGACCGGAGGTGACAGCGGTGCCGCAGGGAGCCGCGGACGGCGTGGCGAGCCCCGGGCTGCGGCGGGAGCTGCCGGCGGGGACCGCAGCTGCGCCCGCGGTGAGGGCAGCGGAGGAGCAGCGCGGGAGACAGCCCGGGGCTACCGGGAGCGCCACACGCCGCGCCGTGCCGGGCCGGGCCTCACGGGGCGGCCCCGCGGCGGCCCCTCGTCCCGCGCGGCGGCGGCGCTGGACAGGGGGAGCTCGGAGGAGCGGGGGTCGCGCCCCCCGGCTGTCGCCGCGGCCCGGGAGGTGCCGGCGCGGCCCCGGTCTGGCCCCGTTACCTTCCAGCGCCTCGAAGATCGCCTGCGCCATCTTGGAGCGGCGGCAGCAGCGGCGCCGCCAGGGGGCGCCAGCCACCCGCTACGGCCCCACAGCGCGGGAGAGGAGGGGGAGGTCCCGGGGTGGGGGGGCTCGTGTTCAACTCGGGGCGCGGCAGAGCGGCACCGCGACAGACCGGGCAGGGACCGCCCGGCGGCCGCCCCTGCCCTGTTCGGGCTTCCGGTGCGGCCGCAGCGGCCACGACCCCCGGCCCATGACCGGGCTGTGCCGGGCCGGGCTCACTGCGGCGCCCGCCGCCCTCACGGAGCGGGTGGGCGGGACGCCACGCTCGGCTCCCATTGGTTGGGGAACAAGCTCTCTGAACCAATGAGAGAGAGGTAGTGCCGCTTATTGGTCTAGAGCTGTGATTGACATGAGTGAGAGCCTATAGGGACGGCGGGCGAGGCCCCGCCCCCGGAAGCGGCGTGCCGCGGGGTGCCATGGCCGGCGGGGCCATGGCGGGCGGCGGGGATTCGTTTCGCGCTCTGCTCCGCGCCGCCAATGCGCTCCTGCAGCAGCGCCGCTACCACGCCGCGCTCGCCGTCATCAAGGGCTTCCGCAACGGCGCCGTGTGAGTGCCGGGCCCGGGCGGCGGGGTCTCGATCCCGCCGGTCGGTGGGGAGGCCGGGTTGCCGTGGCGGGGCTGCGGGGGAGGCGATTCCACCTCCGTCACCTGCAGTTCGGGTGGCCTGAGCTGGGTTTCAGGTCGCCTTTGGGCCTGGCTCACTGAGGTGCGTGTGCTCTTCTCCCTCGGGCTGGGCTCCTCTCGGTTTGCTGTGCTGCTGCTGGGCTGGCTTCAAAGTAATAGATATTTGGCTAAATTGCCTTTTTCGGCTTTCAGTAGAGTAGAAATACAATCACTTCATGGTACAAAACAAACTCTATGAAATATCTGTCCACCTTTGCAGTTATGGAGCCAAAATCCGCGCCCCGCATGCCCTGGTAATGACTTTCCTGTTCAAGAGTGGAAGGTATGAGCCCTCATTCTGCATTTCTGTGTTGCTGCTTAGAATGTTTTCATCTTAGCTGGTCGTTTTTCATGTCTCCAGGGGGTTTAAAAAGCAGAGGGATGCGTGAGCATTGTCCTGATAGTGAAGCAGACACATATATAATTGAGGGAGTTAATCACTCATGGAATGGTTGATGAGAACCAGAGGACAGAAAGGGATTTAGCAGATGCCAATAACAGTGTTCTGTTCTGTGTTGAAATATGGGAACCCAGGCTACAGCAGTGCACTTTGTGCCTTTCCTTGAGTGCCAGAGGTTTGCATTTAGGAAAAAAAAAAAAAAAAAAAAAAAAAGTTTTAAGAGGATTTTTTGAGCAATGAGAAAATTAAACACAGTCCACAGTCTGGGTAGGGCTGTGCTCTGAGAGGATTTCTCCTCCTTCCCAAGACATTCCTGGGATGCCCAAGCCATCAGTGTGGGTCGGGGGTGCAGTGATCAGGCTGAGTGAGTGCAGGGTCCTGCCTTTTCCCTCTCCTGATTGTCTGTTTGTTTCCCTCAGTCTAAGGGAGAAGCTGAAGGCCATTGCCCAGGCCACGTACGCCCATTCCCGGAACCTGGCCTATTTTGTGTTCACCTACAAGGGGCTCCTGGCAGCACAGTCCCGGCTGCAGGGGAAGAAAATCCCTTTTCATTCTTTCCTTGCAGCCTGCATTGGGGGCTGGCTGGTGTTTGGTGACAACAATCCCATCAACAGCCAGGTAAAGGCACTTGCTGAAAGTTTCTTTGGCCAGGAAAAACAACAGGAGTGCCAGGAAGTGGTTGGTGGCACCTGTTTCTGGTGGTTCTGACCACAGAGCGTTGCTCTTTTATCATATTCTCTGCACAAATTGCTGTTTTGGCAGCTCTGCACTCATGTCCCAGGTGTGGCTGTGTGTCTCCATGAGTGGTGTGGGCAGTTGGAGTGCTGGAAGCCCAGGTTTGCCTCCAGAGCTGCACTGAGTTCCTAGGAAGGCAGTCGGGTGACCCACAGCTGTGGGGTTATCCCACCTGTCACCTGAGCTGTGGTCACTGCCTGGGTGTTCCTGGTCTGGCCATACAGGGTTAAACTCTTTACCTGAAATATTGTGAGTGTAGATCTTGATCAGTTAGAGCTGCACTCAACTAAACTGGTTAAACTGACAACTAATCTGGTTGAACTTAGGAAAGCAGCTCAGAGGGTGTTTGATTTAAGCTGGTTGTTAACACACAGTCACAAACCAAGGGGTAAAACACAGAGCTGCAGTTTAATCCAAAGTGCTCGACTCAAGCCAGGCCCTCCGGCTGGTGTTAGGCTGTGTCCAGACTCCTGAGCTCACCCCTGCTTGGTGGCACTGCTCTGGGTCTGTCCCATCAGCACCACCTGAGGTGGCATGAACTGGGCAAAGACAGAAGTTGTGCAACTGCCCAGAAGTGTTGCATGAAGTGCAGCCTGGTGATTGCTAAATCAGGGCAGCAGGAGACACAAATCCCCGTGGCTTTGCTGATAGGGGAAATTACAGCCTGTTTGCTTTGAAGTGGGGGAATTGTTCCCGTCCCTCCTGGCTGGATTGTCACTCCTGCCTCCCTGGAGTGCCAGCTCAGTGCTCATCCCTGCTCTCTGGGTTTCTCCTGCAGATCATCATGTACCTGCTGTCCCGGATCCTGTTCGGGTTGTCTCGGCTGGCCGTGGAAAAGGGCTACATCCCACAGCCCAAGCAGGATCCCTTCCCTCTCGTGGCTGCCCTGGTGTGGGGGACAGTGCTGTGGCTCTTTGAATACCACAGGGAGACTCTGCAGCCCTCCCTGCAGGCCTCCATGACCTACCTGTATGAGGACAGTGAGGTGTGGCACGACCTGTCTGACTTCCTCGTGTACAACAAAAGGACAGACAGCAAGTAGGTGCTTCACTGTAAAACACCTCAGAATGGGATGGCACCATCCAGCAGCTGAGGGAAAAGGTAATTCTGTTGCTCTTACCTGTGATTTTTTTTAAAATTACCATCTGTCAAACAAAGTTAGTTCTTGTCTCCAGGCCAGAATGTTCTGATCTGTCTTGTGGCTCCTTTTAGAGTGAGCACACACCCCACAGAAACTTGTTGTAGTGTTTTTTTCAAGAGGTCTTATTTTCCCTGCAAGTGTGGTGTTGGGGTTTGTTCTTTAAAAACTAAATATATTTATAAAACGACAGCCTGACACTAAGTGGGGAGTATGAAAACGTGTTCTAGGGCTCATCTGGATGTTTACAAGTGTTTTTTCCTGTGCTGCTGTGCTCACTGTGGTGTGATCAAGGGTGAAGGGAGTGGGGGACCTGCTGAGCTCTGAAAGCAGGGCCATCACTTCTTCATTGCTGTGGATGGCTGGAAATCCTGTTTAAGCTATTATAAGGACAGCTGTGTGCTCCTTGAGAGAGTTCCTCTGCAATTTTCCCTCAGGGAGACAATAAAATGTGTGAGAATAGAACTGTTAGGATTGTCTTGTACAAGCCTGGTAAATCAGGCTTGGAAAGATTATTTTTGCTTGGTTTCTTTCCTGCACTTGGGCTGAATCTGTGCCTCTGCAAAGTGCACTAATGAATACCCTGTAATTATTTTAAACTTGTTTGTAAAGCTTTTAAAAGCTGCTTGAACTAAATAGCAAAAACAGTTACACAACTTGGGCTCCTCTACAACCAGGCCTCAGATCTCACTGGGGACTTTGTGTGTCCAAGGAAGCAGCATTTACTAAGCACTTTTATTTTGGTGGAGCATGACAAGGGTTTCTCTGAGGTCCCAGAGCCTGCCCTCCACAGCAGTGGCACATGTTGGCTGTAATCAGATTTGTACCTGTAGTTTGTGCAGGCTCGTTGCTGAGCCAGGCTGAGGCCATGAATTAATTTATTAATTATCTTCCTCTCAAACAAACTCTGCTGAGCCCCAGGATAGGGCAGCACACCCTGGGCTGTGGCAGAAGATTGACTGGGTAGCTGAGGAAGCACGAAAACTGGTTTAATAAATCAATTAATAAATTCAAACTCCTAATAGTGCAAGGCACTCACCTGCCATATAACACTACACAGTTCATTTAAAGATGTGCATTGAAATAATTCGTGCCCCACTGGTTTGAAGTGGTGATATTTCCAAGAGAATGATAAGGTTCCCTTTTGGCTCATTTGGGACTATTTGGTTCACTCTCCCTGTATCCACCTGCTTTTCCCTGACCTGCCCATTTAATTTCATAATCCTGCTGATGCTCTCTTCATCTGATGAACTCTTTTCCCTCAGGCTCTGATAATTTCTCCTATTCAATGGTACAGCTGAAACAGCACATTTAACTTCAGGGAGCTTCTGAGTAGGAAAAAAGATCTCAATTTCTTCTTAAGCCATCTTTCCTTGTCCTCCTGAATGCCTTTATTGGTGTTGCTCATATTCAGAGTGCTGCTTTGCTCTTTATTTTTGCACTTTTCTGTGTCCCCGCAAATCCATGACGTACATGGTGCCCAAAAACCGAGATACTTCTTTGTCATAATAACTCTCTATGTTCCCTTTAACTTCTAATTTCATTGTTAACTTCTAATTAACTGCTGTTACAGTCTGGACTGAACAATTGAATCGGAACATCCATCAGACCCCATGAAAGCTGTAAAATTAGGAATTTGGGTTGATTCTTTTGGTTAAATTTTTTTTTCTGTATAGATAAATGTAAATATTCAGTACAGAAAAACTGCTGAAGCTACAGGTGAGGTCTGATTCCTTTACAAACATCTTTATTTCCACCACTGCTGGGTATTTGAAGCATCACAATTTTTCTGTCAGAAGCCTCAATATTGTTCCAAATAACAGCATTAGTATCCTGCTAAAATTGCTGAATTCCTGCAAGCTTTGATGGGATTTCAGAAAGCTGACAGCAGTGGCTTGGGAATTGCTCCTTAAAACCATTAGACTCACAATTGCTTGACCACGTGTAATTATTGCAGCCAAAGAAGCTGTGGGCTGGTTCTGTGAGCTGGGTGTCTCTGAGAAGGTTTTGATCTGTTAAATTTGTAGCTGGTATTTCTTTCTCTGAGAAAGGCTTGTGGTTCCCTTAGAGGTGGAATAATTCTCCTCTGCTGGGAGTTGTACCACTCTGGCTGCTGGTGAAGCACGTCAGTGTCCAGAGGACAAGTGGCCTTTCCTGACCTCCTCACACTGCTCTCTGTCCTCTCTAGAAAATAATTCCCAGCTAAAAACCAGTGTCTGGAATCAACCTGGCAGCACTGCCCATGACTTCTCCTTGGTTTAAAACGCCCTTTTTCTCTTGGGAATCTCTCCCTTTCTAAGGAAATGGTGCCTGAGCCTCCAGCCATCTGCAGTGGGGCTGCAGGAGGCAGCTGCCATCCCTGGAAGGCCGGGGGAGCCCCAGCCCTGGCCCTTTGCTGGCCGTTGGTTTTCCCGCTGTGCTCGGGGCACCACGTTAAGCTGCAAGTCACTGCTTTCCCCAGGGAAGTAATTGGGACAGCTCCTTAATGACATCAGCCCCCGGTGCTGGTGCTGGGACCAGATAGCTGGGGATGAGCCCCTTCTGCTGCCAAGGTGTTGGAACAATGCAGGCGTGTAGTAGGGAAGTGAACTAGAAGTAATTTGTCTGAGTCAGACTTTTGGGATATGTAAGTGACACTCCCTGCCCTCCCCCAGGGCATTGTGTGGGGAATGGAGTGCCCTGTTTGGGTTCCCTTTTTATTAGCATTAAAAGCAAAAGAAAAAAGAGACAGTTGGGAAGCCACCTGCCCATGGCCAAATGCTTAAGGATGACAAAGAAGGGCCATTTTCTCCCCCCAGCCCTGACTGGTTATGAATTTTAAGATGAGCACAGGGTGATTTGTCTACAGCAACTTTATTTTCCCTTGTTATTTCTTCCTTGACATCTGACTGATGCTGAGTGTCTCTAAAGAGGAGCAGAATGTCTCAGTCTTAGCTCAGTTGGTCAAAAGTGAGGAACACTGGATAAAATTGAAGTGTTTAAAATGATGCTTCTCCTTCAGATTTTAAGCCTCTCTTAGAGGCGGTTTTAAAGGTTAATGAATCGAACTGATCAAAAGTTTTCAGCAGTCCTGAGCTTTGCAAGCAGACTGACTATCCTGGGCTATTAATCATTTATTTTATGAAGGAACAAAGCAGGCTCAGGGTTATTTTCTGCCGCTGCCTGCTGCCCTGGCATACCCACTGTGCTTCCCTTCCCTTTGGAGGACAGCTTGTGTGCTGGGGCTGGCTCTGGGGATGGCTGGAGAACCCTTTCCGGGACAATTGCATTATTTAACAAAGGTGAAAATGAGACAGCTGCCTGACATTTGGGTTAGGGAAGGTTTTCTGGGCTGTGTTTGATGCTGGCAGTGAAGGAGAGGATGTTTCTGAAAGCAAAACCTGTGTTTGGCCATGGAGTGCTGCCAGGAAGGGCTCCAGGAGGCAGGGGCTGCTGGAAGGTGTCACCCTGTATCTGTAAAGGGACACTGGGGTTTGTCCTGGCCACCATCCCTGTGTCTGTGCAATAACCACACAACTGGCCCTGTTCAGGGCATTTATCATGGAATTGTGGCATGGTTTAGGTCGGATGGACCTTAAAAACCCTCCCACCCCCTGCCATGGGGAGGGACACCTTGCACAATCCCAGGCTGCTCCTAGCCCCATCCAGCCTGCCCTTGGACACTTCCAGGGATCCAGGAGCAGCCACAGCTTCTCTGGACACCCTGTGCCAGGGTGGAGAGGGTGCAGAGAAGCTTTGGTATTGATGCTATGAGACTTTCCTGCTAGAGTAGGTCAGGCTGTGCTTTACAGCGAGCTGAGTGTGGATGGAAGGGCAGAGAGGAGCCCTGGCTGCTGAGAGAGACCCACAGTAGGGCCCCTGTGCAGAGTGAGCTCTGCAGCCAGCTGGGAGCTGCCATGGCTGGCTGCTGGAGCCACCAGAGCCCTGAGCAGATCCTCACCCAGGAGAAGCTGCTGGGACTCCAGCTCGTTTTCCCTGCATCAGCACAAAGGTGACCTTTGGATAACACCCCGAGCCGTGCGCTGCTCCCTGTTTGTCAGGTTGTGTTTGTGTCCCTGGCTCGTGCCAGCCTGAAGGAGAATTTGCTTTCTGATGCTGCTTTTGAAACCCAGCAGATAAGGGAGGAGGGGAAATAAGGCATCATGTCTGTCTGCCACTGTTAATATTTTTGGGGTGTTAATCTTGAGTTTTCAACCTGTATGTTCCTACCAGATTGGTGGAGGAGGTAACTTTTTTCCTTACTTAGAAGAATTTTCATGTCTCTAGTGATGAGAGGGGGGGAAAAAAAACCAAACAAACTAAAAACTCTATAATACAGGTGTTATTACCTCTGCTTTTGATATATATTTTGTATTCATAATTGCTTTGTAATCCAGGCCCTGATTTTCTGACAACATAGAATAAAGTAAAGAACATAAACTCAGGTAACTTATGTGACACTGATCAGAATGCTTGTAGAAATATCTTGGGGTTTGGGTTTAAAACAATAAAAAGGGGGCAGTGGGTTGTTGACAAGGCTCTGTCCACAATGAATTGCCTTTTTGTGGTTGTTATTTCTGTATAATCACTCTTTGAATATTACAACACTATGCTTTCTCTAAAAATAAAATTCCTAATTTTTTGTCTTTTTTTACTGTCATCATTTTTAAACTAAAATCTATGAAGCAATGCTTCATTATTGCATGTGTGTGCTCCTGGATGTAAAGAAGCCATGCACAAGGTGCAGTTTTGGCATGGCTTGGGCTCTGTGTTACCAGTGTGGAAACAGCCAGTGCTGCTTTGACCCCACCATCAGATTTAATTCCTGCAGGGGTAAAGATGCCAGCTGCAGAAACAAATTGACATGGCTGACACTCCTTTTTTTCTTTTTATATGACAAATAGAGAAAATAAGGATGTCTGTGGATGGTTTTGCTGCCGCTTCCAAACTAAAATTCAGAGGGAATGTGCTGCAGAGGTGACTGCTGTGGTAGTGGGGATGAAGCCATTGCTGAGTGTCTGTAAGACCAAACCTCCAGCTTTGTACCCATTGGAATGCTGGAGTGTCCAGCCTGGGCCCATGAGAACCTGAATTAACATCTCCAAACTGATGCTAGTCCTACCTTCAGGTGGTTTTTTCTTTTCCTCACAGAGCATCATACTCTGTCTGAGCCCTTGTTCTGCTCCAAGTGAACCTCTGGGTGGTGACCTGTCGGTTTTGTTTTGGGTTCTCAGTGCCAGTGGCCATGCTCTGAGTGCTGGGAAGTGAACCTGGACTGGCTGGAGACACTAAGGAGAGGTAAAAGCTTGAGCCTGGCATATTCCCAAATCACTCCTTGATAACCCCCAGGCTCCCCAGAAACACTTCAGCTTCTCCATCCTTCCATGGGGTTTGTGTGAATGGAATGGAAGAGCCCTGTGGAATGGAGTGGCTTTGTGTTTGTGGTGCTTTGGCTCAGAGGATGGGACAAGGCTGCCCTGGCTGGGAGTGAGGAGCAGAGCAGGCTCTGTGCCTGTCGCCTCCACTGGGAGACACTGCATGATGTGAGCTGTAAAAACAGATTCCAGCACAGGAGAGGAGAGGGCACTGCTGAATCTGCTGTGCCCAGCATCCAGGAGAGGAGCTGACCTGGTGTCCTGTGAGAAGGAAGGGCTGTGTCATCTTCTGTAAAAGACGTGCGGGAACTGCCTGGCTTTTGGGACTGGGATCTGAGAGGAGATTAAACCAGGGCTGCTCCCTTCTGCCACAGGCCAGCTTTAGGCGCTCAGTTGGTGCTTCCAGAAGATTGCTTTGGTTTGCACAGAGCAGCAGTGCTGGCTCAGGTGGCAGAGGTAAGGGACTGTCGGTCGGCAGGACTGGGGGGCTCTGGGCTTTCCCCAGCTGCCAGGACGATTGTGCCCCACTGCCAGCCCACGGTCCTGTGAACAGATCAGTGAACGGGGGCGTTGGCAGGAGAGCCCGGGGAGGTCCTGCTCCCCTTCCTGCCCTGTGCACATCCGCGTGGGAGCTGCTGGGGGCAGGACCGACTGCGATCACAGGGACAGTGAACGTGCTCCTGGGACACCCACATGCACAAGGGTGCGGTTTGCATCCTGCCAGCTCTCCTCCCGCCCTGCTCCTGCTGCCAGGCGCTTTTCCAGCGCAGGTACCAGCTCTGGCTCCACCTGCAGACTCTTCCCAGCAGCCACCCTTGCCCTGAGTCTATCCCGCAGTGCCAAACCCACCCAAACTGAGCGACTGCCGCGGGTTAAATCCTGCTGGGGCACAAAGTGCCTGAAGAGCTTTCCTGATCCTCCCCAGGACCGAGCGGGGCCGTGCAGACAGGACTTTATCTGGGAGCAGCACCTGCCAGGCGGCTAATCTTAGGAGCACGTCTGCACTCCTTAGCAGGGCTGCCGGGGCCGGGGGGAGGCTGCAGCTGTGCAGGAGACAGGATTCATCTGCTTCCCCTCATCCCCATGCAAGAAAAGCCCCTGCCCGCCCTTCTCCCGCCAGCGTTTGCCTCTCATTTGTCTCCACAGCCGCCCCTTTTCGCGCCGCCGGCGCTGAAAGCCTCGGAGAAGTCTCAGCGCAGGCTCCGGGAGAAGGGGCAGAGCCTGCTCCCCCCGAACAGCTCCTGCATGAATTAGAGGGGAGTGAAGCCAGCCTTTGTGAGGCGAGCGGGAGCAGCTGGTGCAGCAGCTGTGTCCCAAACCGTGCCTCATCCCAGGAAGCGCCGGGCTGGGGCTCCCCAGGGATGGGGAGAGCACGGCCAGCCATGCGCTCCCGCCCCGCTGCTGCGTTGCCTTTTCCCCCTTCCCAGATGGAAGAAGCATTAACTGTGTGCAAACATCTGGTCTAACTGTTGCTTGTGCTTCGCAGTAATGATGATATTGCAGTGGAAGGGCTCTGGAGAGTGAGGCCTGGAATATTAGAAGGGCCAAGTGTTAATTAACTGTATTAATTTCCTTTGAGCAAGGCAGCCTTTCTATTTGCTCTCTGTCAATGAAGAAATGAGGCGCAGCGAGTTGATTTGATTGGTCACGGATATGCACCATGTTACTGCTGTATTTAAGGATGGAGGGATGCAGGGAAATCACGGCCCTGCTCTGCGTTGGCTGTCCCCGGGGGAATTGCAGCCACTGCCAAAGTATCCAGCAGAAAATCCTTTAAAGCCAGAAACCTGTTAGGCCAGCGCAGGGGCACTGCGTGTCAGGATCTGCTCCGCAGCAGAGGAGTTAACTCATCCCTGCAGAAGCCTCCTGCATCCCACGCACTGCTGGGAACAGCAGCCCATCTCCTGCATCCCAGCAGGTCAGGCTTGGCAGCGGGGCCGGGGCAGGAGCCAGCGCTGGCTCCCAGCCCTGCCCGGCAGCAGCAGGGGGCTGGGGAGCACTGTCCTCAGCCACGGACCCCCGGGGACACGTGGGGCAGCTCATGGGGGGCACAGAGGGGTGAAAGCCTGGGCTCAGCTCGGTGGGGGTTTGGGTGCCTGGATCAGACCCCGCTCCACACTTTCTCGTGAGCTTCCCCACGTCCGGGCCCTGCAAAAGGTCTAATCTTTAAGTGCTTTTTAAAATTTTTTTTTCTTTAATTAGCAGGATGTACTTTTTTCCTTGTTAATTTTGCTTCCTCATGCAGTAGGAGGTTATCAGTGCCCTGCAGGCAGGAGATACTGGTGCTGGGAGCCGCACCAGTGTCTCGTGGGTGGACTCCCATCTCTCTCAGCAGACGGGGCCACTCCCGGCTCCGCCTGCCGTCCCTGTGTCCCTGCCTCTCGCCAGCCACACGGTCCCACGGCCGGAGATAGCGCCTGGCACGGTCAAGTGCAGGTTGTGCTCCCGGCAGAGCTTTCCCTCTGCCCTGTAAGGGGTTATCAGGCGGTCCTGAAGGAGCTGCCGAGATCCGCAGCTGTTTGGTGTTTGGAAACACAGAATGCCGTGAATCATCCGCACACGAATGGAGCAGATTGCAGCATCCCAGTCCTTCCGTGCCCGCTGGACTCCTGCAGCAGCGTCTGAGCCTGACGCCTCCAGACCGGCCCGACAGCCTCATCCATGGGCTTGGGGTGCTTTGAACAAGGGAGATGGGCAGCCCTGAGCTGATCCCTTCATCGCCCCAACCCTTTTAGACAGAAATCCTGCAGACAGCTTGCCCGGCAGTACAGGAGAGCCCCTGCCCCAGCACGGCTGAGCACCCACTGGTGTCCCCCAAGGCAAGGCATTGCTGCGGGGGGTGCCACGGGCCTGGGCCAGGCTGGGCTTGCTGTCACCCCCGGGAAGGGGAACACACGGGAGGCAGCCTGGGACACCTCGCAGAGCCCAAAGCCACCCTCTTCCCCATCAGTGACACCCGCGGACGGGCGGAGTCCGCAAGGCAGGGGAGCGATATGAACTTTGCTCGTGGGTGCGGGCCGCTGTCCTCCCCGGGCCATCCGGAGCGGGGAGCAGCCGCGCCCGCAGCCGGAAGCCCATCACCCCGGCGGGGCTGAGCCGGGCCGGGACCGGCCCTGCCGGAGGCTTAAAATCCCCACGGGTGGGCAAACCGGGAACCGCGGCCGGCTCAGAGCGAGGAATCCGCGGTGCGCACAGGAGGGGGACACCCCCGCGGGGGACACAAACAGGGACACGGGAGGGGGACACCCCCACGGGGACATCGGGGACACAAACAGGGGGACACAAACGGACACGGGAGGAAACACCCCTACGGGAGACACGGGGGACACAAACACGGACACGGGAGGGGACACCCCCGAGGGGGACACCGCACCCACGCGGCGCCCCCGCCGCGTCCCCGAGCCGCGCTGCCATTGGCCGCCGCCCCGGCGCGGCGCCGCTGATTGGCCGCCTGTCAGCGCGGCCCCCGCCCGCCAATGGCCGCGCGGCACCGCCCGCCGCTCTGCGCGCCGCGGCCAATGGCAGCGCGCCCTCGCCTCCCCGCCGCGGCGGACGCAGCCAATGGGCGGGCGGTGGGGCGGCTCGCGCCGCTTTTCGCGGCAAAAAGGATTTGGCGCGCAAAGGCGCGCGGGGCCGGCGCGCCGAACAATCCGGCGGCGGGCGCGGAGCGGAGCCGAACGGAGCCGGAGCCGGAGCCGGAGCGCGGCGGCCCCGCGCCCGCCATGGGCCGCGCCCCTGTCCGCGCCCTGCCCGCCGCGCCGCCCGCCGCACCGGCGGCACCGGCTGCCATGTGAGCCATGGCGGCGGCGGGCGGCGCGGCGGGGCTGGCGGCGCTGCTTGGCAGCGCCTCCCCGCACCTCCTGATCGTCTCCGCCGCCGCCGAGGAGCCCGCGGGCGGCGGCCACCCCGAAACCGACGTCCTGCTCTTCGCCACGCCGCAACCCGCCCGCCCCGGCGCCGCGCCCAGACGGCCCGCGCTGGGCCGCCCGCCGGTAACCCCCGCGAGTGGGATGGGGATGGGGATGGGGATGGGGATGGGGATGGGGATGGGGATGGGGAGGGGGAGGGGGAGGGGGAGGGGGAGGGGGCGGGGGCTCCGGGGACCGGCGGGTCCGGGCTGTGTTCCGGGCTGGGCAGTACTGGGCCTCGTCGAACCGGCCGTGTACCGACCGGGCCGTATACCCGACCGGGGTACAGCGAGCCGGGCTGTACAATGGGCCCGGTTGGAGACCGGGCCGTGCTGTGTAGCGAGCCGTGCCATACCGAGCCGGGCTGTACAGCGAGCCGGGCTGGACAGCGGCTCCATACCGGGCAGGGCTCCGTACCGGGCCGGCCCATACTGCTCCCGTGCTGTGCCATATGCTGTGCCATATGCTGTGCCGTGCTCCGCTCCGTGTCAGCCCGTGCCCGGTGCAGCCGGCTGTGCCAGGCTGTACGGCCGGGCCGTGCCACGCAGCACCTGCCGGGCCGGCCCTGCCCCGCCGCCGCTCCGGAAGCCGCAGGCCCGGGCGCCGGGCTGTGCTTTACCTCCCCACCCACGGCCCACGCCGGCTTTGGGGCGCTCTCCGCGGCTGGGACAGCCCCCCGTCCCCGCCGGCGTGTGTGACAGCTGCTGTCAGCCCCTTCCTGCCGGGCCCCGGGGTGTCTGTACCCCGCAGGGCTGTGGGGGGCTCCTCACAAAGCCTCCATCAGCAGTGGAGCCGGGGGGTGGCTGTCCCTCTGCTGAGCCCATCCCTTGCAGGTGAAGAGGAAGCTGAACTTGGAGACGGATCACCAGTACATAGCGGAGAGTTTGCCAGTGGGCCGGGGCAAGGCCAGGAACCCTGCTAAAGGTATCAGCCTCACTCCCCCTGGCGCCTGTTGCCAGCCAAGCTCAGAGCAGAGGTCCAGCAGCCTCACTCTGCTCCCACAGGCTCATCCCTGGGGTTCTTCCAGCCCCTTTGTGTCTGTTTGGATGGGCTGTCCCTGGGGCTGACCTGCTTCTGTCCACACTGTGCCCTGTGCTGGTGGCATGGTTGTCCTGCCCATCTGGGCACCACGCTGCCTCTGTCCCTCCCTGTGGCATGGAGCTGTAGGTGCCAGCATGGTGTCAGTACAGTGTCCCAGGTGGACCTGCTGTCACCCTGTTATCTCCCCCGGAGCCTTGCCTGGCACTCGGTGTCTCAGTCGCAGTTGTGGTCACAACAGAGCACAGGTGTCACAGCCTGTGCCAGGTGCTGCAACATCCTTTCTACAGGGGATTTGGGCAGCTCACCCCATTGCTCTGAGAAAACAGATTGGGTTTGGAGTGCCAGTCCTGGTCACTAGTTCACCTGCAAGCATGGCAGGAATTCCGTGACCTTTCAGCTTCAGCTTTGAGTTTCCCTTGTGTTTAAATGACATTTGTCCTCCACGTCTGGCAGGGGCAAAGTCTCCTGGAGAGAAGTCCCGCTATGAAACCTCCCTGAACCTCACCACCAAGCGCTTCCTGGAGCTGCTGAGCCAGTCCCCAGATGGTGTGGTGGATCTCAACTGGGCGGCCGAGGTCCTGAAGGTGCAGAAGAGGCGCATCTACGACATCACCAATGTCCTGGAGGGCATACAGCTCATCACCAAGAAGTCCAAGAACCACATCCAGTGGCTGTATGTCCCCTGGCTCATGGAGCTGTGCCTGGCTGTTCCTTGGGGTGGGGGAGTCGTCTGGGCCAGACTCTGGGTCTTACCTGGGTAGAGAATTTCAGGGCAGGGTCACCAGAACTTCTGCTGCAGGCCAAGTGGTGGCCCTGTGTGGGGAGGGCTGTGCTCAGTGGCAGGAGCCACTATCACCTGCGAGTCTCCCTGGGGCTCCCCAAGTTATCCAGGGGAGTGGGGGGCTGCATCCAGCCTGGGGGAGCGGTCTGCTGCAAAATCCCTGCGGGGCCGGTTCCCTGGGTGTGGGCTGGGATGTGCCTGGCCCCGGTGGGGCAGAGGCAGCTGTGGGGGCTGGCTGCTGATGGCCACGGTGCTCCCCAGGGGCAGCCAGGCCACCGTGGGAGCGCCAGGCCAGCACCGGCTGCTGGAGAAGGAGCTGCGGGAGCTGCAGGCGGCCGAGCGGCAGCTGGATGACCTCATCCAGATGTGCACGGTGCAGCTGCGCCTGCTCACCGAGGACCCCGCCAACCAGCAATATCCTTTGCTTCTGGGGTGGGGCTGGCTGGGTGGCGGCTGCGGTTGAGCCGCGGTGTCACAGGCAGGGTGTTCCTCGGCCCACATCCATCCCCGTGTCCCTTCCTTGACCTGCCCCACCGCAGCCTATGTGACCTGCCAGGACCTCCGCAGCATCGTGGACCCCGCGGAGCAAATGGTGATGGTGATCAAAGCCCCCCCAGAGACCCAGCTGCAGGTCTCAGACCCAGCGGAGGTGAGTTGGGGTCACACTCTGCTCCCGCCCTGCCCTCCCTGTGCTCCCTGGGCATCCTCGTGACGCCTTGTGTCGCTGCTGTCCCCTTCCCCAGGCGTTCCAGGTCTCCGTGCGAAGCACTCAGGGCCCCATCGACGTGTTCCTCTGCCCCGAGGACAGCTCGGGGGTCTGCAGCCCCGTCAAGAGCCCCTTCAAAGCTCCTGCAGAGGACTCTTCTCCCAGCCATTCACAGCCCAGAGCCTCCCTGCTCCTGCATCCTGCCCAGGATGTGAACATGCCGCTGCTGCCCGGAGAGCAAGGTGAGGCTGGGGACATGAGGGAGCTGGTGGGATGTCACAGTGGCTTTTATCAGCCCCTCTGCTGTTGGCATAAGCAAAGAGCTGGCACGGTGCTTGGGCACTCCAGCAAAGCAGGGAGGTGGGAAGGCAGGATCTCCATAGCTAAACAAGGCTTTTTGGGGGTTTATTTGGAGAGTATTGTGGGATTTACAGCTGCTTTTCACCCCCACAGAAGCGCTGCTGCCAGGGCCGAGCACACTGCCCAGCAAGAGCCCGGACGAGGAGGTGAGCCTGTCCCCACTGGCCTCCATGGACATGCTGCTGGAGCAGAACAGGGAGGACTTGGCAGGATTCCTGGCCGATGAGTTCATCAACCTGTCGCCGCCGCAGGCACAGGACTATCACTTTGGGCTGGAGGAGGGCGAGGGCATCAGCGAGCTCTTCGACTGCAACTTTGGGGACTTCACCCCCTTGGACTTCTGAAGCTGTGCCTGCCTGGGGGAGGTGCCAGGGAGGGGCAGCCCTGGCAGGGCAGGGCAGGGCAGCCCCTCTGGCTCCAGCGCCCGCTCTTCCTCCCCCATCCCGTTTTGCAATATTTTCTCCTTATCCCTCCAGCCCCCGCAGCCCGGTGGGGGCCAGTGGCATCCCCAGCTCCAGCCCCACAAGGAGGATGCCAGGGTTGGGTTCCCATCTCGGGGGAATCCCCCCCCCAGGGCCCTGATCAGGGGGACCTGCCCAGGGCAGAGCTGCTGCCCCCCAGGAGCCCGTTCCAGAGCTTTAAGCAGTCCTGTGTATAGATTTGATTTGATTTAATTTATTTTTGTCCCCTGGGGACAGCGTTTCATTTCCGTGGGGTTTAGGGAGGCTGTACAGCAGAGTGGGGGTGCTGAGCGTTTTTGTTGTGCTGGGAGGGGGTGGTGGAGACGTGGGGGGTGCTGGGCCAGGGCTGTCCCCCTGTGTGGGGGCTGCCCACAGCTCGGCTGAGCGTGGGGTATTTATTTATTATTTATGGCGTGTGGAGCTCTCCCAGGACATGGAGGGGGCAGGAGGACAGTGCTAGTGGGACATGGAGGGTGCCACCAGGGTCTCACCAGCACATCCTGGCTTTGCTTGTGTCCCAAAGGGGGCTGGCAAGGCCACGGCTGTGGCAGGTGGCTGCAGGGATGGGGCTGGATGGGGCTGGTGGCCCTGGGACCGTGTGTATGTCCCCTCAGGGGACACAGAGGTGGCGTCTCTGCAGGTGAGCACCCAATGCTGTCTCCAGGCTTTCCTTCCTCTCCCCGTGTTCAGCCTTTTGGCTCTGGCTCCCCAGCCCCAGGCTGCTGGGAGACGAGGGGAGGGGGGTCCTGGGGTCCCCCTGGGCCGAGCTGGAGACGCACTTTGACTTTTACTGCCATTTAACAAGCTTGTGTTCCTCTGAGCTTTGTGTTTAATAAAGGTTTCTACTGACTCTGCCCTTCGGCTGTGCTCAGGTGTCTGGGGCTGTGAGGGGTGGTGGGGACCTCAGCTAAGATACCAAGAGGTTTGGGGTTATTTTGTGATCTGTTTTCCACTTTGAACTTGAAATACATGACGAGGTGTGTCTGTACCTGGGGCTGCAAGAGGTGCTTTGGTCCTTGGTCCCATAGAGGGTGGGATCTGGGGCTGATCCTGCCCTCCCTGCTCCTGCAAAGAGGCTGTGCTGCAGGAGGACGAGGTGATGGGTCTGGATGGGGTTTGTTTTCCTTTCAGCAGCTCCTCTCCTGCCTGGTCCCCTCCTTGCCTTCCCCCTGGTTTTGGGGCAGTATTTTCCTGGCTGTGGCTGCAGCACGGGGCCAATGTGAAGCCACTCCATCCATTGAGTTCCCAGCTTTCCCTGTTCACCCCAGCTCTTGGTGCTGCCTCAAGGCACCCACTGGCACCAGGTTCTGGCCCAAAGTTTGATGTCCGTGTGTCCTTGTCCCCCTCGCTGGGGCCACGCTGTCTGCCAGCAGCAGCCCTGAGTGCCCTGATTCCCTCTGCAGCACACCAGGACTGAAGGACACTGGGGACCCCCAGGAGGGCTGCTGGGAGTTGCCAGGGACTCCCTGGCAGCCAGGGGCCGAGCAGGGCCATGGCCACTGCCCCAGTGGCAGCCAGGGACGTGCTACTTCCTGCCCGTGTTTGTGCACTTTCTCCCCTCCTCCTGCCCAGCCTCCTGCCTGGTTTTCCTTTAAACAGCCTGATAAATATTTCACCCTGACAATGTTTGTGTAAACTCACCCTGCTCCTGCACCGGCAGGGAATGGGATCCCAGGCTCAGGACAGGCTGCTGCTGGGTGCTGGGTGGCACAGAGGAGATCCCATCCCCACAGCCTGGCCTCCTGCCTGCATCCTTGTGCCTCTGTTCCCACCCCTGGGGCAGTCCCTGGGTGGCTGTGATGCCCCTGGCTTGTTCTTACAGCTGTGGGATGGCAGCGTGCAGGTGTGGGGTGCCAAACCCCACGGCTCAGCTCCGTCCACTATTCCCTTTCCCAGCCCTCCAAAGCCTGGCAGCAGGGCCAGCCAGGGCCCTGCCACCTCCCCACAGTGCCCAGCAGGGCAGTGTCACACACAGCGTGACCCCTGGGCCTGGGTGGGAAGAGCTGGTGCTTGTCATGCTGTCACCCCTTCTGTGGGGTTTTTCAGACAATGGCACTGGAACAGTATTCCTGCTGCTCCAACCTATGAGACTCCTGCCCCACAGAGCCAGGGCACGGGGGCAGGGACCAGGTGGGAGTCCTGGGTCAGTGCCTGCTGTGTCCTCTCTCCATTGCAGGGTTGGTGTTTGTCACCTGAGGTGGCAGGTGCTGGGGGTTTTATGAGTTACTGCAGGGTGCCCAGCCATATGCCAACTCCTCCTCATCCATCCCTCCTCTCCTCTGCTTAGTTCCCTCATGATGGATGGTGATGGTGATCTGCAGTGCTGCCAAAGGGGAGAGACCCCGGCACAGGAGATTGATTTTGGGGGAGCCAGGAGGCGCAGGGAGAGGGGAGAGGACTCACACTGACATCCTGAGCTCCGCAGGGCTATTCCCACAGCCAGCCACCCCCCAGCAGCAGCACAGCTCTGCCCCTTTCCCCTGAGCAAAGGCAAACCTCTCTGATGGCATCACCATCACATTGCCCTCACAGGAACCTCCTGGGACACAGAAGCCTTGGGACTCCCAACGCCCATGGGAGCAGGGACAGGGCTGTGTCCCACTGCTGCAGCACAGCCCATCCCTGGGGGCTGCATTGGCAGCTCCACGTGAGCCACAGCACCGTAAAAATAACCACTCTGCCTCCCAGGATGATTCATGATGCAGCTGAAGGGCTTCCCTCCTGCTATTTCGGATCACTGGAGAGGGAGCTGAAGGCAGCTGCTTTGGAAGAGCACATGGCAGCGTTGGGAAGGGGCCCCAGGCACTGCCTGGTTTTATTTACCTGCTCCAAAGATGCTTTTCTCTGTCAGGTGAAGGCAGCACGGTCAGGAGACGGGCACCTTGCACACATCCTGAGAGCTCCATGGGCTCTCAGCCCATTCCCAGGCACTGTGACCCCCGCAGGAGCCGTGTCCATCCAGCCCTGCGGTGCTGGCAGGCTGCAGTGGTGACTCCACTGCACTGGAAAATGCTGTGCGGGATCTGGCCACGGTGCTGAGCCCAGGCAGCCCTGGGGTCTCCTGTGCCTGTGCTGTAGGGTTGGGATCTGGGGGAGTCAGGAGAGCTCCGCACTGGGATGGGCTCTGGGACAGGCGTTAGGTGTCCCCCATAAGGGGTTTGTACCTTTAACCTAATCCCCATCAGAGGGTCCTATAGGGTTTGGGCTCTCTGTAGGCAGGGGTGTCCTGCCCCACCTCTGCATCCCACCCCACGCTTCCCTATTGCCACTTCCAAAATTCTCTCCTGTTTCCTCCACCGTGAAGGCACTTAGGGAGGTGAGGAGCAGCATGGTTTATTTCTGGGATGCTGTTGAGTGGGTGTTCCCTGTAATTCCACCCCGTTGAGGTGCTGGGGAGCAGAGCAGAGCCCTGGTGTCCCCTACAGCCAGGGCCATGTCCCCCTGCCCTGCCATGGCATTCTGGAAGCACCTATGGAAATTGGGAGCATCTCTTACCTCCTGGAGTTTTTACCCTGAACTTCATCCTCACTCCCAGGCTGCTCCTTCCCACATGGAAACTCATGCTGACTCCAAGGGCTGCCACTGGGCACTGAGTCTGGATTTTTGGAGCAGATGGGAGTGTGGGAAGCCCTTCCAAGGACAGGATTTTGATCCATAGCAGAGCCTCACCATCACCCAAGCCTCCTTCCCTGCTCCCTGGCAAGGTGACTCCCCTGTCCCTGCTGCATCCCTTGCCTGTGTTTTGTTCCTGCTCCCATTTCAGTTGGATTTGGTGATAGCCACACTCAACAGCTCCAGCCCTTGGACCTGTCTGCCTCCCTGGGACGGCCCCGTGCCAAGGGCAGCGAGTGCACGTGCAGCCAGGAGCCCTTGGATGCCCCTGCCAGGGCCCAGGTGCACTTTTTCCACCTCTTTTGCCTTGCACACACCTGGAACAGCTGGGAGATGGTAAAAATAGCTGTGATGCCATGGGCTCAGCTTGGAGCACATTATCCCCAGGGAGCAGGAGGTGAGCGAGCTCCACGTGCTGCAGCTCGGTCACGTTGGGGTGGGGAAGAACGTTGGATCAGAGACCTGGTTTAGACAGAGCTGAGCTCAGCAATCAGGGTGGCCTCGAGAGCTCCATGTGAAAGCAGAGTTGGTGCTGAGGGAGGCAAAGCCTGACTGAGATTTGGCAAAACCCAAGCAAAAAACTGGTTCATGCCCCTTTCTCAGCAAGTGAAATCCTGGAATGCAGGCACAAGCCCCTGAGTGATGGGGACAGCTCCTCCTCCTCCTCCTCCTCCTCATCTCCCCCAGGCTGCTGGGCAGGGGGGCGTTTCACATGATGCCTCAGAGGGAGCAAAGGCTGCCTGGCACTGTCGGCATGGAGGAGCTGGCACCACCAGGAACTCATTTAGAACCACCCTGGGTGTGTCAGGGAACCACTCCAGGGCCACCAAAACCACAATGGGACCACTTGTGGTCAAACTGGGGTCAACCCAAGGCCAACTGAGCTAACTAGGACTTTCCCAGTGCCAACAGTGTCCATGTTGGGACCACCTGTAGTCAAACTGGGACCAACTGGGAAAATCAGGGCTATCCCAAAGCCAACCATGTCTGCACTGGGACCACCTGTGGTCAAACTGGGACCACTTGGGACCTCACTTAGGGCACCCAGGGCCACGGTGGGGTCAGGGCCACCAACTGGGGCCACAGTGGGACAACCAGGGCCATACTAGGGCCAGCCATGACCACACTTTGACCACCCATGGTGAAACTGGGGCAGCCCCAGGGCCAGCTGGGGCAACCAGGGCTACCCTGGGGCCAAGAGCAACCACACTGGGACCACCCATGGTTCAACTGGGACCAACTGGGACCACATTGGTGTGATCAGGGCTACAGTGGGGCCAACAGCAACCACACTGGGACCACCCACAGTCAAACTAGGACCACTTGGGGCCTCACTTAGGGCACCCAGGGCTACGGTGGGGCCAACAGAGACCACACTGACACCACCCGTGGCCGCAGTGGGATCAAGTGGGGCAACCAGGGCTACTGTGGAGCCACCACTGGGACTATGGTCACCCTGGGACTCTGAGGGACGGTCACACAACCCAGGAGCGCACTGGGCTGAACTGGGTCCAACTGCGACCACCCCAGCGGCGCCCGGGCACCGGGACTCAGCGAGGCCCCGCCCCTCTCGCCTCCGCCAAGCGCATTGGTGACTCTTGGTGCCAATCACGGTTCACAGCCAATAGGACGGCGGCGGGGGCGGGCCCTCCGCGGAGCCAAACTTGGCTGAGGCGGCGGAGCCGCTCGGCTGAGTCGGGACCGGCGGGGCGCGACCTGCGCACGGACCGAGCCGGGCAGAGCCGGGCAGAGCCGAGCCGAACCGGGCAGAGCCGAGCCGGGCAGAGCCGAACCGGGCAGAGCCGAACCGGGCAGAGCCGTGCCGAACCACCCTGCTCAACCGAACCAACCGAGCCCAGCCGAGCCCAGCCGAGCCGAGCCCATCCCTACAGCACCGAACAGAGCCGAGCCCATCCCTACAGCACCGCACCGAGCTGATCCCCACGGCACCGAGTCACCCCCATCCTTACGGCATCGAGGCCATTCCTTCCGCACCGAGCCCATCTCTACGGTACCGCACCGAGCCGTGCGCTAAGGCACCGCACCGCACCCCGCGGGACCGCCCCGAACCCATCCCTACAGCACCGCACCCCGCGGGACCGCCCCGAACCCATCCCTACAGCACCGCACCCCCCGGGACCGCCCCGCTGCACACCGCGCTCCAGGGCCCCGCACCGTGCCCGGAGGTCCCGCTCCGCGCCTCCGCACCGCATCCCACGGCACCGCACCGCATCCCAGGGCTCCACACCGCATCCCAGGGCACCGCATCCCAGGGCTCCACACCGCATCCCACGGCACCGCACCGCATCCCACGGCACCGCACCGCATCCCACGGCACCGCACCGCATCCCAGGGCTCCACACCGCATCCCAGGGCTCCACACCGCATCCCAGGGCATCGAAGCGCGCCCTGAGGCACTGCACCCTCCGACACCGCACCGCTCCCCGCGGCCCCGGTGCCCCAGCACCGCCCCCGGCCGAACCATGATGTCGTGTGCCGAGCTGCTGGCCGTGTGCCTGCTCTCAGCTGATCGCGGCCCCAAGCCCCACCGCCAGCCGCTGCCCATCTTCCACGACGTGAGTACCGCGGGCGGGACCCCCGCACTCCTGCCCAGCCCCGGGGCCGCCGTGCCCCCTCGGGGAGCCGCGGCACGGGTGGGCGTCGGGGTGAGCCCCTTCCCGGAGGAACCGGCCCCAGGGATGCGCCAGAGGCTCTGCGCCCGTGCCAGCCCGGAGCTGTGCACGATCGTGATGACTTAAACAATGATGTCGTGTCCTTCTGCTGAATGCTGGGCCTCTGGGTGGCTGGAAACAGCCCACGCCTCATCCAGAGCCGGCTGTCATGACTCCCGGAGCGGGAGCTGTGTCTGGCAGGAACGCTGTGGAAGGTTCCCTGGGGCTGTTCACAGCCATGGGCTCCAACAGAGCGTTGCCTGCTGCAGCCCCCGGGTGCAGCCCCTGTCCCTGCCTGCTCCCGACGCCCCGGGATCGTGGGGGAGGATGCTCCGTGCGGGTTGGAGGTCGCCCAGGCTTCCTGGCGGCTGTGGGTGGTACGGGGGAGTTGAAAATGCAGGTGGTGCTGTCTTTGCGTTCAGGGATGCTGGCACGGTTCCTCCTGTCACACCGCGTCCCCCCCAGGCCGCGGCCGTGCTGCTCCTGCGACAGGGGCCGGGGGAGGCCGTAGCACAGGGCCAGTGGCACAGCCCGGGCCGGAGCCCACCGCTGGGCACCTCCTCCCGCTCCTGCCTGTGCTCCGTCAGCTGGCTCGGGTGCGCAGCGCCCAAATGTCCCTGGTGAGAGAGCCCTGGCACTGCCATGGGCACCACTGCGCTCTAAGTCACCCTGTGTGCCAAGGAGGTGTGGGGACAGAGGTGCTGCCCCTGCCCTGCCGCAGGGCTGAGGAGGAGAAAGCCAGCGAGGGTAAAGGATGAGCGCCGGCGGTGCCAGGGCACCTGCACAGCCCAGGTCGGTGCCAGCTGTCCCCTCCCAGCTGTCCCCTCCCAGCTGTCATCTCCATCTTGTCCCGGTCCAGGTTCACCCCCCTGTCCCAGTCCATCCCAGAGAGGGGGAACAGCAGATCTCGGGCAGCACTTTGGGAAGGTGAATGCCGCCGGTCCGAGACGTGCTGGCGTGCCCAGGGAGGCGCTGGGAAGCGCGGCCCCCTCGGCCGTGGTGCTGCTGGCAGCTGCCGGCTGGGGGTCAGGGTCTCTGCTGCCGGGGGGTTCGGGCTGCCGGGCTCTCCAGCCAGCATCATTAACCGCACTAATTACTTGGCTGAGGGAACACTGGGCAGGAGGGGGGCGGGTGGTGACAGCTGTGTTCAGCTCAGCTCCTCAGGGCACTCGTTGAGTCGCACATCCATCCCTCAGGGTGTCATTAAAGCAATTAAAATGGGAAATGTTAACAACGCTAGCAGCCGCTTTCCGGGTTCTGACGGCTTCTCTTCCTCTGCCCTGTGACTCTTTTGCTGCCACCTTTGCTCCAGAGCTTGGCAGGGTGAGTTGAATCTCTGCACTTTTGGGTCACGGCCGGTGCCCAGCTGCCCCCGGGCTGGTCGGGGTGAGCATCCCACGGCAGCAGGGCAGGAGCCCCGCCTGCCTTCCCGGCAGCGCTGCCCACCACAGCCCGCGGAGGCTGCTGCTTCCCCTGGGACCTGCCTGCACATCCCCTGCCTTTGGGAGAAGTGAGGAGGAGGAGAAGGAGGAGGGCTGTGCCCGAGACGCTTTGCTGCAGGCGCGGTACGAACCGCAGTGCTGCCATCGCCCTGTGCAGCATCTCGAGCCTCGGGGAGATTTGTCCCTCAGGCAGGTGGCCGGGGCTCGCTCGCTGCCCTCCCGGGATGCGGGAGCTTCAAGGAAAGACGGCGTTCTGGTGCCTGGCCGCAGCCTGCCTTAGCCTGCCGAGGGTCGATGAGGACATTGTCCCCAGGGCAGCTGTCCCCTCCCGACAGGAGGTCCTGGCTGCCTGTCCGGACCCGCCGGCAGGGAGAAATCCTATAACCTCCTTCCTTCCCGGGATACGTGTGGGGCTCATCCCACAGACAAATGCTGTCCCGGTGCCTCTCCCCTCAGTGCCGGTGAGGCTGCGGCTGCTTGGACACAAGCCCAAGGGCTGAGGGGAACATCCCGGGCTCCAGGCAGTGCCTCTGAGGCAAGAGAGGGATTGTTTGTAGGGCTCTCCAGCAATCCACGCAGACCTAATCCCACTCCCAGCCTGGCTTTGCATCTTTCCCCTGGCTTTGTCCCAGGGCTGCCGTCCAGTGGGGACACCTGCCATGGCTGAGCGGGTGCCTGTGCCCGGGGAGGGGACAGGGCTCGCCCTGTACAGCATGGAAGTGGCTCTGTGCTGCTTGTGCTGGAGCTGGCTGCAGGCAGAGCACAGCTTTGCCATTCCGGGGGCTCTGGAGCAGACACGGCGCTGCCTCGGGGGCACTCGGAGATCCCTGCTTGTGCCACGTTTATTTTGAGCTCCAGGCAGTGCCGTGTGTGCACTGGCTCACACTCACCGAGCCTTGTGTGTGAGGGGGAGGCATCACCCACTCTGTTTGCTGAGGCTCCTGCTGAGCAGGATGGGCTCACCCCGGGTTTGAGACCTCCTCAGCCCCAGGGGGATCTTCCCTGGAATTGTGTTTTCCCTGTGAGCCCACAGATAAACTCTGCTGAGCCAGGCCAGCCTGTGAGTGGGAAATGTTTCCCAAACCTGCACCCAGGGCCAGAGTGACACTTGACTGTCTCTGGGATGAGCTAGGTGGCCTCTGTGACACCTGGAGCCACAGAGGTGTCATTACAGGAGCCATGCGTCCCTCTGATGACACATAGCTCTGCAATGGAGCTTCTCCCTTGCCGGAGGGTCCATGGCAGGGTGACACGGGCATGGAGGACCCAAGGGTGCTGCCCCTGCAGCCGTGAGACCCCACAGGCAACTCGCCAGCCTGGAGAAAGCTTTAAATCGAGAGGAATCGCCGCTGTTTGGGAGCTGCAGGTTCCCATCTCGGCTCCAAAGTGACCCAGCAGGTCCGTGTGGTGCTCAGGGAGTGTCCTCGCCGCTCCCCTGCCTGGCCGGCTGCAGTCCCAGCGGGATGATGGCCTCACACGGCTCGGCCCGAGGCAGCCGCAGCTCCTGCAGCAGCTTGGGGCACTTCGTTCAGCGGAGCATCCTCCAAGGAGCTGTCCCTGCTCCGGGTTTCGGTCCCGGGGGAGGAACCAGGGAGCTCCGGCGCTAGAGAAGCCTCTGCTCAGCCACAAACCAGAGGTTTAGGGGTTTTCCTGGGCAGCTCTCACTTTACCCCCGAGCAGTTTCTCGGGGGGATGTCGGGGCTGGCTCTGGGGGCTCGCAGCGGGGCTGGCGGTGCGGGAGGAGCCGGGGGCAGCGCTGCCTGTGCGCTGCAGCCAGCGGGGCTGCTCCGGGGGCGGCCTGCGGGCAAGAACAGAAGAGTTCTGTCTCCTTTCCCGGCCCTTCTTCTTTCCTGATCTTTCTTCAGACCTGCAGATTTCTTCATCGCCCAGGATGGTATAAGGGACAGTTGCCACACAGACAATTTTCTGTCGTTGACTCCATTAGGATGTGCCAGACAAAACCTCTTATGTTTTGGTCTGGGAAAACATTGCTAGGCTTCGGAAGTGATGCTGTTCCTCACTGGCGCCAATAATTACTGGTGAAGCAGATCCCGGCAGGGCTGAGCAGCCCCAGCTTTCTCCTGGGTCAGGAGCAGAAGCCTCATGGTTGGGAATCTGCACTGAGACCCCGACCTGGAGCAGCTCTCCAGCTGTGCTCTGTGGCAGAAGTAGTTCCAGATTAATTAACTCATTAATAGTTAATCACAGTGTGTGTGCACGCCCAGGTGTCGCAGGAAGGGCTGTGCTCAGGGCAGGAGCTGCTCCTCGGTGCAGGTGCTTGAGTGTTGGCGATGCACAAAGCGCTTCCTTACGGAGTGCGTTTATACCTAATGTTCTTTCGTTTAAATGGACTGAAAAATTAAACAGTTGCCATCACAAGGATGTAGCAAAGCCCTTTCTGCCTCGTCTCTGTGCTCTCTAAAAGGCGCTTGCTGTGAGTGCCGGGCTCGCTCGGCCAAGGGCTCAGTGCATTGGAGGCAAGAAATGGGTTTAATCATTGGCAAAGGGGAATTTCCCGCAGCAGCCTGTGCACTCCCAACAGCTGGCGTTTCTCCACGGCTCCCTGAGCTCCTGGAAGTGATTTTCCGTGGTGCTGCGTGCTGCCTGGCTCACTGTTCAGCTGCCCTTGTGTCCCTGCTGCCACACTGAGCCCTGTTGTGTTTTGTCTTGCAGATTTTCCGGCGAGCCGACAAGAACGGTGAGTGCTTTGTTCCTGCTGCTGCCTCCCCCTCCCTGCCTGGCTCTGGCTGAAGCAGCGTGGCTCGTTCCCACTGCGAGGTTTGGCTGAAGGACGGAGGGTGGAAAATGCTTTTGTGCTTCACCTGGATCCCAGAGCCTGGCGAGGGGGTGGGGAATGGGCACCCCACCTCCCCATCCATGCTCCACGCAGGACACGGCCCCTTGTAAGCCCTTCTCCTGCCCAGGGGCTGTCAGGCTTCTGCTCAGTCCCGCACAGGATTGGTTCTGTCCCGTGCTCAGTCCAGGGTTTTGCAGGTGCTCCCGGTTGGGTGCTCCCATTTCTGGGTGCCCTGGAGCCCCTGGCATTTGGGAGTTAGGCTCTGCTACCCAGTTTTTAATCCAGCACCCATAAACCAAGAGGTCCAAAATCACAACTGGTTTCCCGGAGCCTTCCCACACTCTCTTGGGCTCTTTTCCTTCATGGTAGCTTAGGAGATGCTTTTATTGCAGATCATAACGCTGCCCAGGAGCTGAAGTCCTCCACAGAGAGGAAGGAAATAGGTCTCGAGTCAATGGAGAGCACTTTGATTCCATGAAAATCTGGCCCTCACTGTGCTATTTGTTCTTGCACTGTCTGCATTTCTAGGACGCCACAATGGGGCCGTTTGGAGAGGGCTGAAATTCCCACCTGCGGTTCCAGCTCCCGCCCGTGTTTTCGCAGGGTTGGAGGGCTGCTCCCGGGGAGATCTGTGCCGTGATTGTCATGCAGAGCACGCCCAGCCGGCCCACGCTGCAGCCGGGGCCGGGGGATGCTGCTTTCCGCAGATATGTAATTATTCTCCCCTTTTATTTGAATGCAGATGACGGGAAGCTGTCATTTGAGGAGTTCAAGAACTATTTCTCTGATGGCATCCTGAGCTCGGAGGAGCTGTGGGAGTTGTTCAGCGGCATTGACAGGCGTCACTCAGAGTGAGTCCCGCGGGGCTGGAGGGGACTCAGAGTGCTGTCAGGAGAGGGAGGATGGCTGCGGGCGGCTGTGATCAACACCCAGGGTGAGACAAACCCACCTCTTGCCACACGCAAGTGTTCAAACCCATGGCACACCGACAGCCAGCCCTGGTGCTGAGAGCACTCAGACCTTTGGAGAGCAGCCATGGGATTACTGCAGCTCCAAAGAGAGAGAGCAAGAACTGCAAATGGCATTCTTTTGGTCTGGAAAATGTAGTTCAGGAACACGCAGGCCGTGGAGCAGGCTGTGTGTCTGCAGGAGCGTGTGGTGGTGTGGGGACAGGGCAAAGGCACAGACGTTGCCACTGCTGACTCAGGAACTGCTTTTCACTTATGTAAGAGCTGCTTTCCACCACAAGTGGGCCCGGTGTGTGTGCCGGGGAATTTAGGCCAGCTATTTGTTAAAAAAAGAAAGCCTCAAAGAGAAGGAGCAGGAATTGTGTTTAGCTCTGGTCTCCTCGCGAGCGGTGCAATCCAGAGGAATCTGTTGGGCTCGGCTGGGATTCTTATCCCAGCTTTTTGGGGTGTTTTTGGCCTCACCGGGGTCTCTGTGCCCAGCTGTGGGTGAGTCTGTCCTGGCACTGGGAGGAACTGGCTGCTGCTCAGTTGCATGGCTGGGGGCTGTGCAAACACTGGGGTGCTGCTGGGGGACAAGGGGCTGCAGCTTCCTCCCGGTCTGGGGGCAGGTTTGGGTTCTCCAACATCTGCACCTCTGCCACCCTTGACCAGGGGGCAGGTCGCTGCCAGGGTGAGGAAACTTGGGGCAGCCTGAGCTGCACACAGCAGTCCCAGGGCTTTTCAGGGAGCCAGGGCAGTGGCACAGAGGGCCCTGGTCACATTGACAGGCCAACAGCCACCAAATGCCACCAGCAGCAGAGAGCCAGTGTCATCACCTACTCAGGAGTGGGGCACTGGGAATGATGGACTCCCAGTGCCATTGGACCTGGGTTTAGTTCCCACTGCAGCGATGGGCAGAGAAGTGGGCAGGTGTGGGCAGCCTTGTGCTGCTTTCCCTGGAGCCTGCTGGTTGGGCTTGTGGATGTAGGCAGCAGGAGGTGTCTCCTGAAACCCCCTCTGTCTCTTTGGGCCGTGATCCCAGGAAGCTGGCAGTGAGTGTTCCCTTCCCTCTTGCTCCATTTTGGGGTGATCTTGGAGTCACCACATCCCTACAAAACACAGGGTACAGCAGAGCTGGGAGCTTTAACTCAGCTCAAAACTGACCAGGGCTGTCTCCTGCCTTCAGGTGGGGCTTGTTCCATGTGTCTGGAGCAGCTGAGGAGGCCTGACTGGGCTGTGCTGCCCCCAGAGCTCATTAGCTAACGAGGGTGCTGTGGCTATGACAACGTGGCAATGGCAGCATCCAGCTGGTGACATCTGTTAGCAGGGCATGAGTGTTGGGTCTTTGTTCTCTTCCTGCCGCCGAGAGCAGAAGGGACCCTCAGACAGAGCTGCTTCCAAATTCCTGCCTTCAGCGGCTTTCAGCAGATGCAGGAAACCTGGGGTTTGGGGTGTGCAGGATTTGGTGTCATATGAGGGCTGTGCTGGTGCCCTGCTGTCCCACAATTTGCTGTCCAAAATTTGCTGCCAGATTGAAGAGTATTACAAAGCTGGAAAGCAGCTCCAAGCTCTCTAAGCTGATTTGGTGTGCTGCTTTTGTGTCTCAAAGCTTTTGTGATGATGGGGAAGTGTCACCCTTAGTCCAGCAGGTGTGTTTGGGGCTGTGCTGGACATGTCTAGGCTGGAATTTGTGTCTCCTGATCCCTGCCAGCCTGACCCGAGGAGGGACAGTGACAGAGACCACCATGGCCAGGTCCCCTCCTTGTCCAGCACTGCCCAGAGCCATCCTGAGCCTCACCCAGCCCTGAACCTGCAGCTGCTCCCCTGGGCCCCAAGCTGACAGCTGGGAACAGGAATATTTCAGAGGTCTCCTCCAGTTCTTGTTCTCCTTCCAGAGAGCCCCACGCTCTCCTCTCTCCCCCCGTCACCCCTCTGGCTCTCAGGTGGGACCCTGGGGCCTGTGCCTCACACACCTCTGCTGGGGCCACTTCAGATCCTGCATCTCCACATGAGGCTGGTTTTGTCCTGCATTTCAGAAAATGGATCCATTTTTGGCATAAAGTATCCCCTCACTTTAATTCTGTGACATTTAGAAGTTGATGTTGAAAGCAAATTCAGCTCTGGATGGCAGCTGGTACAACAGCAGGTCCATGGCTTTGTTTGGCTGGTCCAGAGCTCCACACCACCCCTGACAGGGGCGCAGTAAGGTCCATCTTCCTGGAAAAGAGCATTTTCATCCTCTGAAATGTCTGGGTGACAAGAGACTGATGTTTTTTGGAATATGAGAGCTGCACAGCTGCATCCAGAATTGCAGGGGTTGAATGCCTGCACAGGGAAGTGCTGTTTGGATTTTACCTGTCCTTCTGTCCTGCACCTGTTGGGGAAATTTAGAAAAAAATAAGGTCTGGAAAATCCATCTTTCCATAAGGGTGTTCAGGAATTGGGTGCAGATTTCTCAGAGCCCTTGACCTGCAGCCACAAGGGGTGAAAGTGCCTCTTAAAGTCTCTCAAAGAAATAACCTCAAGCCTGTGATTGTCTGGAAGAAGGGATTTGAGTGAATTCCCTCCCCTCTCTTTACTCAGAGACTCAGAGCTGCAGCATCTGCCAGTCCCTGATGATGGAGAGTGACTGAAACACTCCGTGTCACATGGAAAAGGTTTGGAAACCAGATCTGTGATGGCAGTGGAGGTTCCCATCATGATAAATGATGGGGACACGTCTCCTTTTCTGCAGCTGATTGCTGTTTTCTTGCATAAATTCCAGGCACATTCTGACAAAATCCCAACAACATAATGATGACAAGATCCTCCATCATCAGTTCAGGCTTAATTACAGTTAATCAGTGGTTTGAGCACAGTCAAAATACAGCTCTGGGAAATGTGGAGAGTCTCGGGAGGAGTGCTTTGGAGCAGAGGATGGCTCTTCTCTTGGAGTGGGAGTGGCAGAGGGGAGCAGAGGAAAGCGTGCTGCCCTGGCAGCCCTGTGGAATGGGTCAGGGTTTGGTGTGCACACTCTGCCTGGGACCTCCAGCCGGGTTTTTGTGTGAATTCCTTCTGGTAGCATGAAAAAGGCCCCAGCAGCCCTGGGGTTTGCCTGCTGTGCTCTGTCCTGCCCCTGCCTCAGCCCTGGGGCTGCTGCAGGTTGTGGGACATGGGGAGAGGTTCCATCAGGGCTGCTGGTGGAACAGGATCAGGGAGGGAAGGGGGCACATCTTCCCCTGGACAACTCCCAGAGGGATGATTTTTGCCTCCAGATGTCATTGATTAACCGGTTCAGTGTTCAGGGGTTTAGTGAGTGATTAGCTAACATTTCTTTTTCAGCAGCAAACAGCTGAGATACAAAGAGTTATTAATAACCTCAGAAGCCAAAGAGTGGGAGCTGATGGCAGCTCTTTGTCACACCTTGCTGGAGCTGAGCTGGGAACTGGCAGTGGGTTGAGCTGGTGGCTCCTTGTTCCTGCTGAAACCAGTCCCAGCCCCAGGTGCTCACTGGGACCAGTGCAAAGCCTGGGTAACCTGTGCACGAGGTGTCCACATGCCCTCTTTGGTGACTTTTACCCTTCTCTCAGATGGGAGCCGGTGTTTCCCTGCAGTGCCAGCTCTGGGGCACGGGTGTGACAGGCTGTGCTGGGCACGCTGCAGTGCCAGGGCTCTTGCAGCACTGCAGCAGCTCTGCAGGCTCCAGGCAGCTGCCAGAAATAAAGGGGAAAACTTCTCCTTTTTCCAATGTCCACCGGTGCTCCAAAGCTCAGGGACTCTGTCCAGCGGAGCTGCCCAGAGATGGGATCAGCAAAGTTGGAGGGAGTGGAGGTGGCAGAGCAAGAGGCTGTGGTTTTGCAGGTTTATCTGTATCGAGTCTCGAGGGAAACAGGATTTTTTATCCACTTCAGAAAGCGCCTGCAGTGCCAGGTCAGTGCACAGAGCCCTGCCCAAATCAGCTCCTGTGTGTTTAAAATAGCTGAGCTGAGTGCCAGCCTTTCTGCCCCTCTGCTGCCTGCAGAGCTCCAGGTGCACCTTCAGAGCAGAGAGTCTGCACACCCCCTGCCCTGGCCCTGCCACCCCTCACACCAAAATATTCCCATGCTTTGAACCTCTGCCTGCTGCTAAAGTGCTCTCAGTGGAAGCCCAGAAGGGAGTGAGAGACAGAAGCCAGCCTTTGATGTCTCAGGAAAAGCTGTAGGAAGATTTTTGCCTACATTATTTCACCCTAAATGACATTTTGGACACTTCACACGCTGCCCTCTAATTTTACATGGGGGTGTTTTTGTCCCTTTGCCCTGTGAGCAGTGTCAGAGGCGAGATAGGGTGAGGTGGCCATGGTTTGCCCCACCCTGGGCAGCAGCACTGCAGCATTCCTTGTGCTTAGAGCCTGGCAAACTCCAGGTACTGCCAATCCCTCCATGTGTGACAGCACTTAAACACTTAAAAAACACTTTAAAAGCTCTCTTTGGGGCTCTTTTCCACTTTCCCAATCAGGATTAAAAATAGTTGTGATCATCTGGGGGATTTTGAGGCAGCAGAATGCCTCGAGCAGAGGCTGATTTGAATAAATGACACCCTGGGGTCTGTCCCTGCAGCCTCTGGGTGATGCTGGGCATTGAGCAGCTCTGCCCCCGTGGCTTTGACTGCCTGGGCAGATCCAACAGCACCATGCAGACCCATCCCAAAACCTGGGGCTGTTCTTGAACATTTCCTCCTCCCTGTCCACCCCAGCAGCACCTTCAGCAGCCACAGGAGGGACCTGCCCAAGCCCTGCAGGGATGCCACGATGGATCCTGCAGTGCAGTGCTCTCTGGTAGTGACAAGAGTGAGGGTCTGGCCCCTGCCTCCAGGTTTTTGGAGCCAGATCCCTGCTTTAGTGGCCTTCAGGGCAGCTCTGGAGGGCTGTGGAGTCACCCAGCCCCCTGGGAGCCTGCAGACAGCCCCACATCTCCCGGGCTCTGAGCGAGGGAGGAGGAGGAGGAGCAGCTGGAGGGGCCAGAGGGGAGAGCAGGGGGTCTGGTGCCACGGGGAGGACCTGGGCTGAGGTCAGGGATGAACAAGAAGGGAGCCCTGGCTGGATGCTTCCCACCCTTGGGGGAAGAAGTTGTGTTGAAGAAGCAGCTGCAGGGCTCAGAAATGGGGCTGCCAAGCCAGCTGGCCAGCACGGGCTGTGGGGCATCTCCATCCCAATCCCCGTTCTCCCAGCACACTCCAGCTCCAGGAGTTGTTGGTGGAGAAGATTTTCCTGCTCCTTCAGCCCCTGGGTGCTGCAGGGGCTGGGTGCTGCTCCTGAGCTGGGCAGCTCCTCATTTTTCAACTGCAGCTTCTGAAAATACACGAACAAGCAGTAAATCCACCGGGACTCAAGCCCGACCCCCAAACCCCTGCTCACCAACCCTGTGTGCCCCACCCCAGCCCCACTATCTAACGGGAGCTTTTTTGTGTTTCTTGCAGCAACGTGGACACGGAGAAGCTGTGTGGTGAGTCAGGGATGTTCCTGGCCCGGGGTGTGTGTGCTGGGGTTTGTGTGTGACCTGGGCAGGGCTGGGGGACATCCAGGGTCCCTGTGCTGCATCCCAGCACAGAGGGGCTTTACCCACGGGGACAGGGAAGGACTTTTCATCTCAGTCCAAGTGGGAGAATGATTCTGGAAAGGGAGGGGAGTGACCCCCCTTGCAGCTCCGGGCTGTGTGCGGGGAGCAGAGGAGCAGGGCAGGCAGGGATGGAGGTGCCCAGGAACCTGACCACGGCGTTCTGTCCCGCTCCAGATTATTTCTCGGCGTACCTGGGGGAATACCGGAATGTGCTCTCCGCCCTGGAAACGCTCAACGCCGCGGTGCTGGCAGCCATGGACAAAACCAAGCTGGTAAGGACGGCACCAGCGGAGGGCTGCAGGGCGGCTGGGGGTGAAATTGGAGCCGTGCTGAGCTCAGCTGCTTCTTGGTGTGAAATCTGGGGATGGGAGGCAGCAAACCCCTCAAATCAAGGGCGTGCTTTAGTTATCCATATGTGCAGGCAGTGCTGCAGCCGCACGGCCGGGAGGATGGGGAGCCAAGCCCGGGGAGGGAAAGGGTAAATCCAAAGCTTTTTGTGCTCTGGGCACATCATCTCCCTCCTGGCAGGGCTCTGGCAGTGGCTGTTCCAGCAGCTCCCTGCAGGGTCCTGCTCACGGACACTTTGGGAGCATCACTGAGAGCCCGTGCTGAGTTCTGAGCCAAACCCCAGCGTTTCCCAGCCGGCAGCGTGCCTCGGAGTGAGCCCTGCAGGGCGGTGTGTGCTCCGGACAGAGCCGTGCGGGGCGGTGTGCGCTCCGGACAGAGCCCCGCGGGGCGGTGTGTGCTCCGGACAGAGCTCTGCGGGGCGGTGTGTGCTCCGGACAGAGCTCTGTAGGGCGGTGTGTGCTCCGGACAGAGCTCTGCAGGGCGGTGTGCGCTCCGGACAGAGCCGTGCGGGGCGGTGTGCGCTCCGGACAGAGCCCTGCAGGGCGGTGTGCGCTCCGGACAGAGCCGTGCGGGGCGGTGTGCGCTCCGGACAGAGCTCTGCAGGGCGGTGTGCGCTCCGGACAGAGCCGTGCGGGGCGGTGTGCGCTCCGGACAGAGCTCTGTAGGGCGGTGTGCGCTCCGGACAGAGCCGTGCGGGGCGGTGTGTGCTCCGGACAGAGCTCTGTAGGGCGTTGTGCGCTCCGGACAGAGCTCTGCGGGGCGGTGTGTGCTCCGGACAGAGCCCTGCAGGGCGGTGTGCGCTCCGGACAGAGCCCTGCAGGGCGGTGTGCGCTCCGGACAGAGCCCTGCAGGGCGGTGTGCGCTCCGGACAGAGCCCTGCAGGGCGGTGTGCGCTCCGGACAGAGCTCTGTAGGGCGGTGTGCGCTCCGGACAGAGCTCTGCAGGGCGGTGTGCGCTCCGGACAGAGCCCTGCAGGGCGGTGTGCGCTCCGGACAGAGCTCTGTAGGGCGGTGTGCGCTCCGGACAGAGCCCTGCAGGGCGGTGTGTGCTCCGGACAGAGCCCTGCAGGGCGGTGTGTGCTCCGGACAGAGCCCTGCAGGGCGGTGTGTGCTCCGGACAGAGCCGTGCGGGGCGGTGTGCGCTCCGGACAGAGCCCCGCGGGGCGGTGTGTGCTCCGGACAGAGCTCTGCGGGGCGGTGTGTGCTCCGGACAGAGCTCTGTAGGGCGGTGTGTGCTCCGGACAGAGCTCTGCAGGGCGGTGTGCGCTCCGGACAGAGCCGTGCGGGGCGGTGTGTGCTCCGGACAGAGCTCTGTAGGGCGTTGTGCGCTCCGGACAGAGCTCTGTAGGGCGTTGTGCGCTCCGGACAGAGCCCTGCAGGGCGGTGTGTGCTCCGGACAGAGCCCTGCAGGGCGGTGTGCGCTCCGGACAGAGCCCTGCAGGGCGGTGTGCGCTCCGGACAGAGCTCTGTAGGGCGGTGTGCGCTCCGGACAGAGCTCTGCAGGGCGGTGTGCGCTCCGGACAGAGCCCTGCAGGGCGGTGTGCGCTCCGGACAGAGCTCTGTAGGGCGGTGTGCGCTCCGGACAGAGCCCTGCAGGGCGGTGTGCGCTCCGGACAGAGCCCTGCAGGGCGGTGTGCGCTCCGGACAGAGCTCTGTAGGGCGGTGTGCGCTCCGGACAGAGCTCTGCAGGGCGGTGTGCGCTCCGGACAGAGCCCTGCGGGGCGGTGTGCGCTCCGGACAGAGCCCTGCGGGGCGGTGTGCGCTCCGGACAGAGCCCTGCGGGGCGGTGTGCGCTCCGGACAGAGCTCTGTAGGGCGGTGTGCGCTCCGGACAGAGCTCTGTAGGGCGGTGTGCGCTCCGGACAGAGCTCTGCAGGGCGGTGTGTGCTCCGGACAGAGCCCTGCAGGGCGGTGTGCGCTCCGGACAGAGCCGTGCGGGGCGGTGTGCGCTCCGGACAGAGCTCTGCAGGGCGGTGTGTGCTCCGGACAGAGCTCTGCAGGGCGGTGTGCGCTCCGGACAGAGCCGTGCGGGGCGGTGTGTGCTCCGGACAGAGCTCTGCAGGGCGGTGTGTGCTCCGGACAGAGCTCTGCGGGGCGGTGTGCGCTCCGGACAGAGCCGTGCGGGGCGGTGTGCGCTCCGGACAGAGCTCTGTAGGGCGGTGTGTGCTCCGGACAGAGCCCCCGGGGGCGGTGTGTGCTCCAGTGCCGGCTGCAGAGCAGGGCAGGAGCTGCCCGGGGGTGCAATCCCTGCTCTCTCAGCCTGCTGCAGAGCTCATTCCTGAGCCAATGCTCACCCTCTCCCGCAGCCTGTGCTGATTTTGGAGCACTTTGGAGGCTGCAGATCAGGGCAAGCTCCGAGTCCCGGCTGTGCTGGGCATAAAGCACATCTTTATCCCGTCGGCATAAAGGGAAAGGCAGCGCTGGAAGGGCCCTGCTCAGGGACCAGAGGCCCCTTTTGCACTTGAGATGGATCAAAGACTCAGCTGTGTGCTCGGGCTGGTGCTGAGCCAGGGAAAGAGCCTTTCTTTGCCTTGCATGCTTTGGTGGAAGCAGATGAGGGGCATCATCCATGTGAACGCTCCTCTGAGCTCTTGGTCAGACAGAGAAGAGAAGGGGGACCAGTCCCACACTCATCAGAGAGGGGTTTGTGCCTCTGTAGGGTCAGCCCCTCCCTGAGTTTTCCTCAGGCCAGAGCCAGCCACAGCAGTGCGTGTGGAAATTTCATGCCAGGAGAGGCAATCTCCTGAAAATACATTTTCTCATTGGTTCAGGTCCCCGGCTCCACTCAGTTATTAAATACAAGTCCAGAGGGAGAGGAGGAATCCTCTCCAGAGAGCTGTGCTTTATTTCAGTTCCTTTCTGTTCTGGGTTTTTTTGGGTAATGGATGTGTGTGGTCATATATTTCTCCAAAGGGCAGCACAGTCACTCTGCTCCACAGTGTAGTGCTGCACACATTCACTCCCTCCACAGCTCCTGCTGCCACCGGTGTTCCCTGGAAAAGAGAAGCAGGTTTTTCCTGTTGAAGCAAATTTTGATGGACTCATTTTTCCACCTGTTTGGATCTGCCCAGAGCCAGAGCAGTGCAGAGTTCCCAGCACTGCTCTCACCCAGGAGGGCTCTGTGCTGCTCAGGGGCTCTGCTCCCAGCCCTGATGTGCCCCAGTGCAGATATTGATCCTCCTGGGAATGTTTTCCCTGCACTTCCCTGGTGTGCTGGGCTCTGAGCTGGGACAAGGCAGGGGTGGGCAGGGCTCCTGCAGGGCTGTGGGAATCCTGCCACTGCTGGAGGCTGCCAGAGATGATGGATGCTGCACTCCTACCTGCTGGGACCTGAATGCGTTCCCACACTTGTATTTCCATAGTTGGACTCAAGCTTGAGTTATGATGGGATTGGTGGGCTGGATTTTAGCCAAAGCTCACACCTCTGTGAGCCAGGGCAGAGAGCAGCAGTCCCACATTACACCTGCCCCTCGATTCTTTGGTTCAAACACTTCTCTGAGGTCTGGGAGCCCCACTGTGGCAGAGAGAGCACCCTCATGGAAGAACCAGGTGAATTTTCATCTCAGGGAACTGTTTCTGCACTGAGAAAATGGGAAGAGCCCTGCTGAAGGATCTGCAGGCCTTCTCTGTTCTTGGCAAACTGTATTTACGAGGACTTTGCCTGACTCTGGACCAGGCTGGCAGGAGGAAGGAGAAGGAGGAGATCTCTGGCTTGAGCTGTGTTCCAGCACAGCATCTCTTGGTTAGGGCATGATCCATCTCCAGTAGTTCCTCACTGCTGCAGCCCCAGGGCTGCTCAGCCCTGCATCCTCCAGGGAGCACAGCTGGAAGTGTGGGAATGAGCAGGAGAACAGACAGAGAGCAGCTCCATGGGGGACTGCTCAGACCACACCAGTGAGCTACAGCCAGGAGGGAAAAAAGGAAATCAAGGCGCAAAGGAAAGGTGCTGTGGGTGTATTTGGGAGCTGTGGTTTGAGGCAGTGCTGCCAGAAGCCTTTTTGGGATGGGATATTCCCAGCTGTGTGCATGTCACTGCAGGCCAGGATACCTGGCAGGGATCACTGGGCTGTGTCTCAGCTGTCTCCTGGCTGGCAGGCTCCTCCATCTGCTCCCATGCTCCCTGTCAGGAGAAACCCTGGCACAAAGTGTGGGAAGAGCAAGCTGGCTGTGTCCTGTGTGACTGCAGGTACTGCAGGAAGCTCTGTGTGTGTGTGTGAGCAGCAAAGCTGCTCAGGGTTGTTTTTATGGATCTACAGGTCAGCAGGAGGAAACCAAACCATTAGGGGTTCCCATGCCTCCATCCTTCCTCACTGGGCTGCTAGGAACACGCTGAAGAAAATATGCTTTGTCAAAAGGAGAGGATTTTCCCTCCACATTCTGTCATTCCCACTTAATTGTAAAATATAACTTGATAGCTGTGCTGTAGTGTGCTAATTACACCTCATTTTGTGGCTGAACAATATTTGCAATATAATTGTGTCAGGGTAGGAAGTGAACAGTGGAAATACCTCTGAAAACAGCCTGGTGTTTCTCACAGGGGGTCTGTATGCTGAAATCTTTCCATTCTCCAGTGTGCAAACACTGCAAACCCTCACATAAATACCTCTCCAAGTCAGGCAGCCTTATTTATCCTTTGACAGGAACTGTGTGGTCACCCATTCCATTCTGTCCTGAGCTTAACTATCATCATAAGAAATCAATAAAACCCCTCAAAAGCAGAATTACAGCAGCTCTTGGCAACTTGGTAATTTTCATCTGGGTAAACAGAGCTGAAATACCAGTGCACGACCAAAATTCCTTGTCTTGTGCTTGAGTTATTTCCTTTGTGACTCCCAGCCATGGGGCTTTGCCATGAGCAGAAAATGCTGTGCTTGGTGAGTTTACTGAACCTCTGACAACAGAGGGTTTGACATCTGGGCAGCATCTGTGGAGAGGATGTTGGGGTTTTGCCCCAAAATGAGGAGTGTGATGGGGGATGGACTTTGAGTTCTTCCTCTCCCCTGGCATGAAATTTTCCAAATTGATGCTGAAAGGTGAAGCAGTGTTTGGAGCTCTCCTGAGGGATGGTTATTTCCATTCCTGTCTCCAGCACATTCCCCTGGGTGTGCTGTGTTTGATGAGGCAGGAGGCAGCTGGCAGCGCTGCCGTGTCCCCAGGGACCCTCTGGAGCTCAGTCCCCTCCAGTACAGCGTGCCCTGGGCTGGCAGTGGGGTTTTGGGGGCTGCCACCCCACACTGCTGCCTGTGCCTGTGTGTCTGGGGTGTAGGGGCTGCTCTGGGTGAGCTGTGGGGCTCAGGACAGGCTGAATGTGGTGTTGGTGAGGGGAGCTCTGCTCCTGCCATAAAACTCCATCTATGGGGAGTGTGAGGCGTAGGCCAGTCAGGGTGGAAGCTGAGAGGATGGGGAGTTCTGGGAGGCAGGCTTGGGGCTTCTCCCAGAAGCTGGCCCTGGGAAGCGGAGTGATGTGTTGGGGAGAGGCCTCCAAGCTCCAGGCAAGGGGAAGTGTCTGTGTGCCCAGACTGTGGCAGGGCTGCAGGACACCTCTGAGATGGGAGCACACCTCCTGCTCCTGCCTGCTGGGGGAAGGGCCCTCGGTGGTGCCAGAGGGGTGACAGTGTTTGGATTTGGGGCAGTGAAATGGGCTGTGCAGGGCTGTGTGTGGGTGAATAATGTCCCTGCTGTGTCCTCCTGAGGACTCACTCACTGCAGTATGTCCTGGGGAGGTTGGGGTGACTCTTGTTCCCCCTCACACAGGGAATGAGGCCAGGCTGGCAGGAGCTGGGCAGGCACAGAGAGGTGGTGCTGGCAGGGATTCCAGTGCCTGCACAGCCTGGGATGAGGAGGGGAAGGATGGGCAGGAATCCATGGATTCTTTTTCCCCACCCCACCCATCAGACCCAGCTCCTGGACTGGGCTGGTGGCACACAGCACCACAAAACCTTGAGGGGCTCAGGACCCTCCCCACTGCTCCCTTTCTTTGATACCAGCAGTGGAAGGGTTACATCAAAATCCTTCTGTGCAGAGCTGCTGGAATTCCAGATCCTCAGCGTGCTGGAGAGAAACGCGGCAGGAATTGGAAATATTTGACCCCAGTAATGGGGTGGCATTGCTGGCCATTGTTCTGGACGTGGCTCGTGGAGCCTGGGGGGTGAGGGCAGCCTGGCCCTGGGTGCTGCAGCCCTGGGGTCACACGAGGACACCGTGGGGAGGTTCTTCCCTAATTTACTCCAAACCAGGACAGGAGGGCAGAGATGCTGCTCCAGCCTGTCTCCTTGTCTTGTCACGGAAAGGACAGACCTCTCCTGGTGGATGCTCCTGGGGAGCGACCAGCCCTCCTGCATCAGGTGGAGGCTCCTTCCTCGACCTCCCGCTGCTGGTCCTGTCTCTGTCAGCACTCACGGGGACATCCTGTGGTTTCTGTGTCCCTTGAGGAGCTGGCACGGGGCTGGCCATGGGGACAGGCATGTGCTGTGACAGCTGGGCTGTGCTCCCCAGCTGCTGCCGTCACAGCCTCTGATCCCTTTCTCATCATCTGCCGAGCTCAGACAGTTCAGCGAGGCAGCAGCAGGTGAGAAAATGCCTGTTCAGGGAGCTGAATCGGCTCCCTGAAGCACCCAACGACCTTTAGACCAAAATTACAAGGAGTGAATGCAGTTCCCTGGTTTTCAGCTCATCTTTCTCACCCAGTGCTGACCTGTTCCAGTGCCAGCATGAGGAACCACCTCCTGCAGTAAGTGGCTGCAGCACAGGTGCTGTGTGGGCATTTCCCTGCTCAGCTCCTTCCTCCCACACTTGTGGCTCCCCTTGGGGGTCCTGCAGTGCTGACAGCTGAAGAAGGTCCCTTCCTCGTCCTGGCAGCTGTATTCTCCGTTGGAAAATGCAGCCTGGAGCATTAGGGTTGGCTGCATGTACCCAGAGCAGACAGTCGGCGTGGCCTGGATGCCCAGCATGAGCCCAAATTGTTTTCCAGCCCGACGGGACACACCCTTGTGTTAGGGCAGGAAATAACCTGGAGTGTCAGTGAGAAGCACTTCGTTTATTTCGGGGCACTTTAATCGACTTTGCACCCCTGCAGCAGCGCGGGAGCCACTCCGTCACCGCTGCTGCAGCTGTGCCCGGAGCGGGGCAGCGTCTCGGTCACTCCTCCTGCAGAGTGACCCAGCGGGATGGATGGCTGCCACCTTCTCTACTGGAATTTCGTGTGCACGTACTGCGCCCCGTGCTCCTGGTACTCGCGCCGTGTCATCCACGAGTGGCGGAATGAGGTGAGGGAGGCCGCCATGGCGCCGCCGGCCCAGGCCGCCGTGCTCCTCCTGGGGTTGGCCAGGACCTCGATGTGCACACCCGCGCCTTGGAACAGGGCGTTCAGCTCCAAGCACATCCTCTCGGGAAAGCCGGGAAACATGGAGGAGCCTCCCGAGAGCACGATGTTGCCCAGCATGCTCGCCCGGAGGTGCTGGGGCAGGCTGTGCAGGCTCTGGCCGGCCAGCTGGTGCAGCCCGGGGCGGCTGTGCTGCAGCAGCTGGGGCCGGAACAGCGGCTCGGGGCAGCAGAAGCGCTCCTTGCCCAGGGTTATCCAGCGCCCGTCGGGGGTCTGGAACCTGGCCGGCGGCCGGGAGCCTTTCTCCCGGAGGTCCCCCTCGTAGTCCAAGGACACGTAGCAGTATTGCTCCTTCAGCTGCGTCAGCACCTTCTTGGTGAGGGCCTGCGGCACCCAGGGCTCGGCGGCGCCGTCCCGCAGCAGGCGCTGCAGGTGCCGGGACAGGTGGTCCCCGGCCACCCCCAGGCGGCGGGTGGCCCTCGGCAGGCTGCGGCCCTCACACACCGGGGTGACGTGGGACGCGGCGGCCCCGGCCTCCACGGCCAGCCCGGTGAGCCTGCCGTGGGCACACAGCGACAGGAACCCGCTGTTGGCCACGTGCAGCGCGGGCACCCCGAAGCTCTCGAACAGCACCTCGGCCGCCTTCTCCCTGCTGCCCGCCGGGCAGGACGGCGACTCGGCCAGGAGCACCGGGTGCTCCTCGGGGACCACTCTGAGGCAGCAGCACAGCAGGTGGCTCCACAGCACTTTCATGGCGTCCCAGTCCTGCACCACGCCGTCCTTGAGCGGGTAGGAGCGTGGCGCCGTGCCCGGGCGCTCCGAGGCGGCGGCGTGGTGCCAGGAGTGCACCAGCACCGTCCTCAGCACGCACTGCGGCTGCTCCTGCCCCGCCAGGCCCCCGCGGGTGAAGCGGCTGCCGCTGTCGATGACCACGGCGGGTTTCAGCATGGCTGGCTGTGCGCAGGGCCGCCGCGCACGCAGGGACAGCCTGCAGTGGGACACGGTGGGTGGCAGCTCGGCCTCAGCGCCGCTGGGCACGGCAGGGGATGCTCTGCCAGTGCCTGGGTACGTCTTGGCCTGCTGGCTCCCTGTCCATCCCTCCTGGGGTACCTTGTCTCTGTCCCCTGGGGGTCTCCCCACCGTGCTAAAACAGGACTTGAGGTGGTTTTAAGAAAGCGAGGGAAAACTGGACAGGAAAGTTGAGTGGTTGGACCAAGTCTTGGGCTGTGTCTGAAGGAAAGGGGCCAGAAAGTCAAAGGAGGTGACTGTCCTCCTCTACTCTGCCCCTGTGAGACCCCATTTGGGATATTGTGCACAGTTCTGGTGTCCCCAGCATAAGAAGGACAAGGAACTCTTGGAGCAAGTGCAGAGGAGGCCACAGAGTTGCTGAGGGCACTGGAGCACCTTCCCTCTGGAAATAGGCTGAGAAAATTTGGGCCCTTGAGGCTGGAGAAGAGAAGTTGTGTGGAGACCTCCCAGCACCTTCCCACTGTGTGAAGGAGCTACAGGGAAGTGGGAGAGGAACCTTCCTCAGGAACTGCAGTGACAGGACAAGGGGGAACGGGATCAAACTGAAAGGGGAAAATTGGATCTTAGCAAAAACTTTTTTACTGTAAGGGTGGGCAGCTCTGGCTGCCCCTGGATCCCTGGCAGTGTCCAAGGCCAGGCTGGACAGGGCTTGGAGCAGCCTGGGACAGTGGGAGGTGTCCCTGCCCATGGCAGGGGGTGGTTGGCACTGGATGATCACCAAGGTCCATTCCAATCCCTTGACATCCCATGATCCTATGAATGCTGCTGCCACGGAGAGGTGCTGAGAGGATCTGTGATCCCAGCTGGCAGAGAAAGGAAGGAGTTTTGGGTGCCTCAGTGTGTGTGCAAGCACTTCCCTGGCTCTCTGTGCCTCCCAGACCTGCTCCTATAGCATGGTGTGCCTCTTGACTCATTCTTTGGGCACCCTCCAGGCCAGGTGACCCCTTTGTTTTCCCCAAAGCTTCTCACACACCCCTCTGGATGCGCTTTTACACCCCCAGTGTAAGCACACGTCAGAAATTCATCAGGGAATCTCTCATGGAAGCAGACAGGCTTGGCACTGGGCAGAGAGGCCACAAAACCTGCCCCAGCCTGGGCCTGCCAGTGGTACAGTGGACCCTGGAAGGAGCTGCCAGCACCCAGGGGCCACCACAGGCTCCCAGCATTGTCCCCAAGCCCTAGGGGGGAGCAGGGCAGTGTGTGAGCTAGGGGCACAAGGGATGCTGTGCCAGCCCTGGAGCCCTCCCTGGGACTGGCAGCTGTCCCTGAGAGTGACTTTTACCTTGTGGCTTGTGTCCATCTGCTCCTGCACGGCTCCTGGTGCTGGCACTGCTGGGGCCGGGCTGCCCCTGGAACCACGGCTGCATTCCCTGTTGTGATCTCACAGGCAGTGCACCCTGAGGGTTCTCCTGCCCCACAGCGTCACTTCTGCCCTGAATTTTGGTGATAATTAAAACTCGATTAAAATCCACCCAGTTTGGTTTATTTAAGGGACAGCCCCTTTCCTTCCAGGTGTGGTTGTGCTGTCTCTGCACAGAGCCAGATCTGACGGGTGCTCTCCCCTCTCCCCCAGAGGTACGAGAGCTCCTCCAAGATGGAGCAGTTCCTGACGCGGTTCCTGCTGCGGGAAACCATGCACCAGCTGCAGTCCCTGCAGGCGTCCCTCGAGTGCGCCGTGGACACGGTGGAGGAGCAGGCGGGACGGGAGAGGTACGGGCTGGGATGTGCTGCTCCCCTGTCCCCAGGGGAGTGCTGCTCTCCCTCCCCAGGGCACCCTGCACTGGGAGTGAAATCTGCCCTTTCCCAGCCCGGGGTGGAGCTGACGCCTCTAGGAACGACTTCAACCCTTCCTTGTGCTTTGCTTTTTATTCCAGAAAGGAGATCAAGAAATCGGAGACTTCTGTGGGGCTGAGGTCAGGGAGGAGGTGCGGGCGCAGGGGACAGAAGAACGTCTGCCTGTCCCCAACAGACCCCTACTCTGGGATGCTGACAACAGGTACCTGCTGTTCCTCGGGCTGGTTGTGTCCTGCTGGAGCCTGGAGGGGGTGTGGGACCAGCACAGAATCACAGAATCAGTAAGGTGGGAAAAGGTATTCCAAGACTGAGTCCAGCCATTCCCCCAGCTCTGCCAAGGCCACCACTGACCCATGTCCCCAGGTGCCACATCTTCAGCAGCACTGGGTTGAATGTGGTGTTGGTAAGAGCAGCTCTGCTCCTGTCATAGAACTCCATCCATGGGGGACGTGAGGCTTAGGCCAGGCAGGGTGGGAGCTGTGGGCAGTGAGGGCTTCTCCAGGATGGAGCCTGGAGCATCTCACCCAGATGCCAGCTGGAGCCTCTGTGGGATGTTGTGTATCTCAGGCAGTAGATTTTTTTTTTTAAATTAAATCAGAGGTTTAGAAGATTTTGTGGGTTTTGGGTCTTGAGGAAGTTATGACAAAAGTGAGCTCTTTTTGGGTGCACCTCTGTGCCCTTTGCCCTGCAGGTGTTTGTGTGGAGGACAACAGGCAGTGGATGGCTCAGATCAACAGGCTCCAGCAGCTCATCGAGAAGCTGGAGTGCAAGGTGTGTGCCCAAGGGGGGTGCTGGGGCTGCCCCGCTCCTGGGCACAGCCAGATCGGTGCTGAGACCCCCCATCCCCGTGCCAGCAGCCCCCCTCTTCAGCCCTGGCGTTGTCACAGAGCTGCACCCACACACCCGCATCTGCAGAGCCACTTCAGCTCTGCTGACCCTCTCCTGGATGCTGGCCGGTCACTCCAGCCCCACTGAGCCCGCAGATGAGCAGGGCACAGCGCTGCGTTCCCCCAGGCACCCCAGGGATGTCCCTGGAGGAGTCCCCAGCTGTCCCCCGGGGCAGTGCCTCTCCTGCTGCAGAGCTCTCCCAGTAACGCTGTTTGGTTTTCCCCTGGTGGTACCACAGAGCCCTCGTCTGGAGCCGCTCAAGGAGGAAGCCGTGTGCAAAGGACAGGATGCGGTAAGTCCCTGTCCCTGTGGTCACGGGTGACCCCTGTCACACGCTGCCCTGTGACTGTGCCCTGCTGATGGAGCAGGGTGGGATTCAGGGCTGTGAGAGCATCCACGGGACGAGTGGAGACCCTCCTGTCCCTGCCGGCCCCGGGCAGTGCCCGCAGCCAGCCCAGACGGAGGCAGCCCTCTGCTTGTGAGATCCCCGATGCCCCGGGAGGGCTCTGAGTGTCCCCCGCCCAGCTGCAGGGGTCCCCAAGCCCCTTTCTGCTGGGGGAACTGCAGCAGCCCCAGAGCAAGAGCACCTCACTGCGGGATGGAGCAGCTCCCGTTGGTGTGCTCCTGGTAAAGCCAGCCTGTCCGGGTGGGAAGAAGCCTCTGGGTGTCCCAGCACGGCAGGGGGGAGCAGGGAGGGCAGGAGGGGACATCCCTGACGCCGCTCTGTCCCTCGGCAGCACATCCTGGTGGCCAAGAGGCAGATCTCGGTGGCCACGAGCAGCATCGAGGAGTTCCGGCAGGCGTTCCGCTCCTACACCGAGGGCACGGCCGGGCACAGCAGCTGCCTGCAGTGAGTGGGGAGTTCTGGGGGTGCTTTGGGGGCTGGCTCCCCGTAAATGGGGGGTTTACCACCCTTGGGGGACACGAGGGTTTGTGTGGGGTGTTCTGTGTGCTGGCCAGGGCTGGGGTGGGCTCTGGCAGGCAGGATGAGTGTCAGGGCTGCAGCAGTGTCCCCGCAGGGGATGTCCCCACCCCATTTGCTGCGGGTGTTCCCAGGGGCAGGGAGGGTTTCTGGCAGCAGCAGTGGCTGTGGCGTGTTCCTGCAAGCCAATGCACGAGCTCCTCCAACACTGAAGGGCTCCGGAGCAATGGAAAGGTCAAGGGCAGAGCTCCTGCAGAGCACTGATTTATGGAGAGCCTGTGGGAAGCTGCCACGAGCACCTGAAGCTGTCCCCGGGTGAGGCCAAGGCTGCCCCAGAGCCCTGCTGTGCCCGCAGGGACATGGCAGTGCCAGCCCGGCCCTGATGGCACAGCTGCTCCCTTCCCCTCTCCCACGGGACACTCCAGGCTGCTTCCAGCAGGGAATGTTCGTGCTGTTCCCGTTTCAAGTGTCCTTTTCCAGCTCTTCACTTTCAACAGCACAAATTCGCGTTTTCAGACCAAACAAAAGGAAGATGCTCTCTGTGACACGTGTGGTGGAGAGAACGGGAGGCTTTTTCTTTGGAATTGATGGGGGTTTTGTCATCAGGGCTATTTGTGGAGACAGCGGGGTGGCCTTGCCTAGGCTGGCTCTCCACGTGAGCGGGAGACACTCCCTGGGCCTGGGGCACTCCAGGGAACCGCAGAGCCCCTTGTGGGAGCAGGGGACACAGCTCAGAGCTGCTGGGTGACACACTGTGCTGTCCCCCGGGGCCTGGCCCCCTCCTGCAGCAGCTGCAGGAAAGGCTGGTGCTCAGCTGGAAGTTCCGCTCCTGCAGCCCAGCACAGCTGCTTCCTGTGACCCTGCACCCCGACACTGCACTGCCACCCACGGGCAGCCCCAGCCTTTCCCGGGCAGGAGGGAACGGGGGAAGCATCACTTTGAGGGCAGAGAGCTGTGGGTTTGTGCTGTGAGCTCAGCTCCTGCCCCTGTGCCCCAGTGTCCCCCCGTGTGAAGGGTGACAGGTGACACACCTGCATCAAGGGCTGGCAGGACGGGCTGTGTCAGTGCTAGGAGGTGGGAGAAATAATAAAACACAGAATGTGCTGGCTCCTGGGCAGCAGCAAAGAGCAGTGAAAGAGCTGAAAAGCTCCTCTGCCACACAGACACAGGAGCTGGGAAGCAGGATTTGGGTTTGGGACCCTCTGGAGCTGGGAAGCAGGATTTGGGTTTGGGATCCTCTGGAGCTGGGAAGCAGGATTTGGATTCCGGATCCTCTGGAGCTGGGAAGCAGGATTTGGGTTGAGGATCCTCTGGAGCTGGGAAGCAGGATTTGGGTTTAGAATCCTCTGGAGCTGGGAAGCAGGATTTGGGTTTAGAATCCTCTGGAGCTGGGAAGCAGGATTTGGGTTTGGGATCCTGGAGCTGTTCACAAGGTGTGACTGCACCCTGCCTGTGTTTGGGAGGCTCGTGGTGAGGCTGGTGTGCACAGCAGTGCCCTGCTGTCCCAGGCTGCTGGGGCACACTTGGCCAAGCCCTGCTCAGGGTCCCTTTGTCCCCACAGTGTCTCTGCCTGCAAGCTGACGGACGAGGCCTGCTTCATCCTGTACGAGTTCTGGCAGGACGTGACCTCGTGGAGAAGGTGGGGCAGTGTCCGTGTGTGGGGCTGGGGGCTCAGAGGGGCTGCCCACTGCTCCCTTTCCTTGCCCTGCCTGTCCCACTGCTCTGCCATTTGCAGCTCTCAGGGGTGAACACCCCGATAAAGGATTTGGGGAGCAGGGGCTGGTGCTGGGGGTGCAGAAGTTGCCCTGTCCCTGTGTGTGGGCAGAGGGCCCTGGCACCACATCCCCCTGAGCCTACACTCTGTTTTACAGCCACTTGCAGTCCAGCTGCAGCAAGACTTTCCAGAAGTCCATCCTCAGCTTGCTGGAGTCCCCAGAGCTGCTGACCACCATGCTCTTCCCAGGTGAGGGGAGCCTCAGGCCTGCTCTGGGTGTGCTGCAGAGGGCAGGAGCAGGGCAGGAACAGGGCAGGAACAGGCACTGCAGCTCCCTACAGAGCAGAAGATTGGTTTGGAGTGACCTAAATGGGATTTTTCGAGGCAGGGTGAGACCTCTTGTCCTCAGCAGGTTTGGCTGTGTGAGCTGGGGCCTGTCCCCTGCCCAAGGGTGCTCTCCAGTGGGGACAGCCAGGAGCAGGGACACTGCCTGGATAGCAGATAAGCTGAGTCCTGTCCCAAATACACCTGGTGCCTCATTTATGTTTTTCGCCTGAGCCCTGAGCCTGCTCTGCAAAGCCCTGGAGCTCCCAGGTCAGTGCCAGGGGCTGCAGGCAGGTCACAGCCCAGTGCTGGGGAGGGGAGGCCAGCACAGGGAACGTGCACATCCCCACAGTGCCAGAAGCAATGGGACCAGGTGTGGGAAGTGGGAACACAGTTAAACCCCACTTTGCTTTCAGGGATCACTTCAGGGTCTTGTTAAATATTAGTCCATAAAACAGGGATTAATTTGGACTGAACCCCACGCTGCTGGTGCTGCTCCCACCTTACCAGTCCCACTGACCACATTCCCAGTGCTCTCCTGCAGAAGCTTCCTCAGTTCCAGGGGCTCAGCCCTCCCCAGGCCATGCCATGGCCACACTCCCTGCCCAGGCTGGGGATCGGTGCTTTAGAGCCAGGGGTCAGGTCCCCCATCTCTGCCACCCCAAACCCCCATTCCCAGTTTCACACTGCCCTCACCTCCCTGCTTTCCCTCTCTTCCCAGCTTCCTGGTGGATCATGAACAACAACTGACCCGGGGCTGCCGTCTCCAGGACACCATCAGCATGCGGGAGGACGTGAAGCCCTGGGCACAGCCGTCACCTTTGTCACCTCCCTGTCCCTCCATTCCCTCCTGTGGCCAGCGGGGGCTGCCTGCCCTCGGCCCTGCCAGTGTTTTGCTCCTTTGCTCTTTTCATGTTAATTTATTTATTTATCCTGCTCCTAAGTCAGTGTCCGAGCTGCCTGGGGGAGCCGTGTGTGGGGGTGGCAGCCTGGCCCCTGGGGGAGCACTGGGCTGGTGCTGCCTGCCAGGAGCCCTCAGCTCCTCTTCCTCCTGGAGGAAGGGAAAGGCAGGGGGACACGGCCCTGGCCAGCTGTGACATCCTGCCCAGGGAACCAGGTGGCCTGGTACTGATTGTGAAGACTGTTTTATAGGGAAAAATATTTCATGAAGTACTTCTGGCAAGGTGTACCTGATCACACCCTGCCACGCTGGCAGCCTGGGCTGTGGCTTTGAGCCTGGCTTTGTGCCCCACCAGCTGTGCCCATGGCTGAACCTGTCCCCAGCACATCCCACTCCCAGGGAAGGCCACAGTGGCTCCAGTCCCAGCCCCTCCCAGGAAAGGCCAGTGTGGTTCCAGGCTCTGCTGCTTCCTCAGTTCCCATAAACCAGCCCCGGGCAGTGGTGCCAGAGGCTGGAGCTGAGTTAAGGGGGAGGGGTCTGGGGTGGGGGGCACCGAATGAGGGGGGAAGGCTGGAGCAGATCCCACCTGCTCCAGGGGTGGCACTGGGGGTTTCCTCGGCGCTGCTGCAGCAGCAGATCCTCTGCTGAGCTGGGAAAAATGCATTGTCACAGCCAGTGTGGAGGGAGTGGAAGTACACAGGAGGGACACAGCACCCTACTGGCACAGAAAACATCCTTGTGCCCCTGCCTGTCCTCAACAGGAGTGTGGCACCGTGGGTGCCTGCACCCCCAATCCTCACTCACCCAGGACCTGCTACCACCCCCAAGCTCTTCTCCCACTCCCCGTGGGTGCTGCTCCACCACAGACACTATTTTGAGCATTTCTCCCCCAATCCCTGGATGCAGTCAGGGATGAAGGGGCAGTGGGTGCAGCTCCATCCTGGGGACCCCTCACACTGTGCTGGGTGAGTCTGACACGGTGCCACTTCTGCCCCAGGGGGTGACAGCCCAGGAGGGGTCACTGGGTTTTAGGGTACTTGTTTTGCTCCAACAGAAGCTGCCTGGGTTTGGGGTGACCTGGCTGAAGCCAGGAGCAATCTGCAGAGATGGGATCAGGGAAGCTCCTGGCTGGAGGAGCAGCAGCAGCTGCTGCCAGCCCAGCTGGGCACTGTCAGAGCCCAGGGCAGGCTCAGGACCCAAACCCAAATGCCCCTCCCAGGGATGGGGTGGCAGAGCCCTGTCCCTGTTCCCATGGGGACCCATCCTCCAAGCACCCAGTTGTTTACCTGATGATCAACAGCTGCTGCTTTCCCTGGCCAAAGGCAGATTTGCTGTGATCACGGGGCAGCAGAAGAGGCTCGTCCTTTAGAGCCAGGGGTCCCGTCCCCATCTCTGCCACCCCAAACCCCCATTCCCAGTTTCACACTGCCCTCACCTCCCTGCTTTCCCTCTCTTCCCAGCTTCCTGGTGGATCATGAACAACTGACCCAGGGCAGCTGCTGGGCCCAGGGCCACATTCCTGCCCCTGGCAGTGACAAACGGGATCCAGGGCCACATTCCTGTCCCTGGCAGTGACAAACAGGGGATCCAGGGCCACATTCCTGCCCCTGGCAGTGACAAACAGGGGATCCAGGGATGTGCTGCAGCCACAGCAGCACCATGGCCATCAGGAAGGGATGAGCTGTGTCAGGGCACAGCCAGGGTGGGTTAGAGAGGGGCACCTGGGGCAGCCACAGAGGCACAGCTGCAGCAGGCACTGGTTTGGGATTCCTGAGCTCAGCCCCATGTGGGGTTTACCCCTCAGTTTGGGGTTTCTTTATCACTGGATTAGTGTTTGCAAGAGCCTGGAGAGCAAAATCCTCAGCTTAGGCCAAGGTGTGGGCAGGGGGCATCCCTGGGGGGCACAGGGCTGGCAGTGGCAGCCAGCTGTGACAGCACCCTGCAGGCTGCTCTGTGCTCACATAAAAAAGTTCAGCTAAAAAAAGCTCAGAGAACAACACACTGAACTATAAACTCAAAGAAATCACTGAGGATAGGGCTGAACTCCAGCTCTGCCTGCACTTGCTCCCAGGCTTTGTCCACAGCATCATCACCACAGGGAAGGCAATTTTTGACCCTAGAAGTCCCCTGACCAAGGCCAAGACCAGGTTGTGACAGCATTCCCCAAAAACCCCAAGAGCTGCCTGAGCACTGCTGAAAACCTCTGCCCCTTCCCAGAGAGAAGGGGGAGCTGGAGGATGAATATAGTCTTTTTATTGACTACTTTTGAGTAGAACAAACTAAATACATCTGTAACAGTTTGAGTTCCTTTATACAGGACATTAAATAAGTTATGCACAGGAATGAAGTAACAAATTTCTATTACAGAATTAAATGTCAAAAAAAAATAGAAACCTCAACCCAATGTCTCCCCACACCCCAAGTTCACATTTATCATTCCATCTTTTAAAAAACAAACCCAACGAAAAAGAAAGAAGCAATCATTCTAATCATGACTGTTAGTATTTCATTCATTTACACTGGGGTTAATTTTAATACACAGCCATCAATGTCGCATGAGAATTATGGAAGACAATCTATTTACAAGCAACTCCTTCCAGCCCTGCCCTGCTCTCCCTCCCCACCCTGGCACTGTCACCACAGACCCACAGCATAAATCTGGGGCTGCAGGTGAGGAGGGGACACCACAACCACGTGGGATTGATCTGAGGCTGTTCCAAATGTGTCCCTGTCCCCTTAGGGCAGGAGATCCCTTCCTGACTGCCCTGGGGTGAACACCCCTGGGATGGGCTGCTGCAGGTCAGCGTGGCTCCAGTGCCACCCCCACTGGGAGCTGCCTCCTGCCAGTGCCTGTGCTGGGCCCCAGCACTGACTCCTGGGGACACATCCCCAGGGCCACCAGAGCGTCTTCAACACCAGGAGACCTCGTGGCTTTTCCATAAACCCTTGCAGACAGGGAATCACCAGCTCTATCCTGCAAAGCAGCTTCCCAAGGAGCTTTCCTGAGGGGCCAGGGCTGGAGCACCAGGTCCCCACTCACCCCTGGCAGCACTGTGACCACTCCCTGCAGCTCCATCATTCGCCTCCAATTGAAAAAGTCATCAAAAATAATTTGGGAATTACTCGCCTCGTTGGGCTCCAGCCCAGCAGCAGCACACACACAGTCAGGGAAACAGCTCTGCTGAAGAGATGGATTTCTAGAGCCCCAGTGTGTGCCTGTGGGATTTGGGAGCAGCTCCTGGAGGGCACATCCCCTCCCTCCCACGGGCTGTGCCACTGCCACCCTCTGTGCCACTCCTGGGACAGCCCTGCACTGCCCTGACTCCTCCAAGGCCTCCTGGCACAGCACAGCAGGGGCTCTGCCACGGACAGATGTCCCCAGGCTGGCCCCATCCCCACGGGACCTCGCTCTGAGCCCCTGCTTTTGGGACAGTCTCCAAAGGTGGATGCACATCCCTGGGCATCTCCATCAGCACTGCAGGAACCCCCTGGAGCTGGGGCTAAGAATTGACACAGGACACCCAGTCCTGCCTTTCTTTTCCCACTGTGGCTGATGTGTGTGGAGAGCACGGGCTGCAAACAACCCCTGGCACCAGTGAGGATCCCTGGGCTCAAAAACAACAGCAGGAACTCACAAACCAGCAGCTACCAGGCAGCGAAAAACCAAAACAACGGCCCCCAGGTGGAAAGGGCACCTGCACCCAGCCCAGATCTGCTCTGCACGTGTGCCCCCAGCACAGGCCCCACCCAGGAAACACCCAACTGTCTGTCTCACCACAGACCGGGATGAAACCCAGGCCAGCCAGCGCTACCCCCTGCCACTGCCACTTGTTTTAGAGCAGACAAATCCTCTCCTCCCTCTCTGCAACCCTCAGCTGCCAGCCTGGAGGCAGGAGAAGTGGGCTCAGCTTTTGCCATTGCACAGAGGATGAGATGCTCCCGCTGGGAAATTGGCTGTGGTCTGTTCACAGCGACAACCGGCCAGCATGGCCACCTGAGGCACAGCTGTCTGGGAGCAGGGCAAAAACACTGGATATTGTGGAGGACAGGTGGCAGAAGGAGGCAGTGGTGGCTCTGACAGCTTGGGAAGTGAGCCTGAGCATGCCACAAGGACAGGAATCCCTGCTTGGACACAACACTCTCAGCACCTCTGGCGTGTGCCAGCGCTCTCCCCCCAGTCCTGGTCCCCCAGGCAGGTGCTCAGTGTCTCCCAGGTCCTGACACTGCTCTGGTGTCCCCCGGAGAGGAGCAGAGAGATGCTGCAGGCGAGGCACCCCCATTCACCAGCCACAAAGGAAGAGGCGGGCTGAGAGGGCAAAGCCCAAAGCCGGAGTGTCGGAGGCGTCGCCGTGTGTCAAACATGTCAAGTGGTAACAGTTGCTGCGGGGGGGTTTTTCAGCCTAAAAACACCCAGGGAACTCCTGCAGTGGGGCGAAGCAAAGCCCCCCTCCTAGAGCCCGTTCGTGTCTATGGCTGTCACGGAGGCCGGCGTGGAGGAGCGCGAGGTGGTGGCCGAGGTCTTCTCCAGGGCTGGGCTGGGGATGCCATCGAGGCTCTTGGCTGCTGCTGCCACCCGGCCCGTGGGCAGGGCCAGGGGCTTGCTCTGGCCGTGCAGGCCTTGCCCACAGATGCGGTGGTGCCTCTCCCAGTCCTTGTGCTGGCAGAAGGAGCCGCAGTACCGGGCGATGTTGCAGCCGCTGCACGTCTCGCTGGCCTTACGGCCGCAGTTCCAGCAGCTCTGCAAGACCAAAGACAATGGGCTTGAAAGGGGTTTGGTTTCCCCAAGAGCTGCAGGACAGTGCTGACTCAGCTCTGGAGGGGACTGTTCATCCCCCTGGCCTAGATTTGGAATATTAACACGAGCAATCCATTAATTCCTGCTATTTCCCAGCTCTTTGCCAACGGTTCTAACCCCCACTGCTCTTTGCCCACAGCTGCTGTCACACTGCTCCAGGCACATCCTCTCCCCTAGACCCACCCAAATGCAGAGAGGAAACAGCGAGCATGGACTGAAAAACACACTGCAGATGCTGCTATTGGGCGTTTTATTTCCTGTTTTAAGCAGCTCTGGTTTGGTCTCGCTCCCAGCCAAGCGCTCTCCGCAGGGATCACGGAGCGCTGCACAGGCACCATTTGCTCCGCACCCTGCCTCGCTGCACAAGAGCTTGGAGCGGGCCAATTTGGAAAAGCAAATGCTCATTTGAAAGCCTCCCAGCCAGGTGGAAGCACTGCCAGAGGCCGAGCTTTCAATCTGGAAGCGGCGCAAAGCCCCTCTGGCCACCGGGAGAGGAGTCAGCTGGTGGCTCCCGGTGTGCCACCGCTTCCCTGGGAGCGCGGGGCCAGGGGCCAGCGCCGGCTGCAGCTGCTCCGGGCAGGGGAGGGGAGGAGCAGCCTCCCTGCAGCTGGGCCAGGGCGTAGCAAACACACACTGGGGAGGGCGAGCTCAGCTGCGGGAACACAGCCCGTGTCAGAGCTGGCCTTTGTGGGGACACCGCTGCTGCGACCACCATCCAAGAGCGGTGGGAGAGGAGTGCTGGGAGACGCTGGGCTGTACCAGCAGCCCTGCTGTGAGATTCCCACTGCCAGGCTCAGCACTGGAGCCACCAGCTCACCGTGATGGTTTATGGGCTAGCAGTGAAGCACCTGACCGGTTCACTTTGGAGTGAGGTGCTCCAGGGCCTGCGTGTCCCCAAGGGTCCTCCATCTTTCAGGAGAAGCAGGACTTGTGACCAAAAAACCCCTACCAAAGGCTGTGGTAGCTCTTGGAAAACTGGGTCACTGTTTCACAGCTGTTTACACTTCAAGTGTTTTTCAACTGTGCTGCAAAGGTTACAAGCTGTGCCAGAACACAGGACAGCTTTTAGACAGGGCTCTGGGGCTTGCACAGGGGTGCCGAGCAGAAGTCCCAGAGTGCTCCTCAGCACAGCTGGAGGAGGGATATAGCAGAACTATAATAGCAGAACTCCTCTGCTATTCCCCTATGGAGAAATCACTGCTTGCCTCATTCCTCCCATGGCTTCTTGAGCACTTCCACCCACTCCTATCATGTGACTGGTGTGTTCAACCCTCAGCAATTTCATTGGAAATTGCAGTATGGACATCATTCTCTGGACTGATACCTAATAATTCCATGGTTCTGGCCTCGCTTCTCAAGCCCCAGTTGAGCTGAAACCCATGAGGAGGGGATAGACCTGCTGCCCCCACATCCCAACAGACATGAACAGCATGGTCCCATCAGACTCCTGCTCAGCAGACACCAACCCTCTGCTCTTGCATGTGTAGAGAAATTAAAGTAGGGAGCAAAGCTCATATGGATGGGATGAGGAGTGCAGGAATAAGCCATGTGATTCCCCTTGCCCAAAATCTCAAAACCTCTACCAAGTGAACTTCCTATTAAGCAACAGGGAGGGGAGTTGATGACTGGAGAGTAGAAAAAGATTCTCTGAGGCACCCATTCAGTACATGTCACTGGCTATGACAAACCAAGAGCCATCCCTTCTTTTCCAATATGCAAATGTGGTACAGACCACCAGGAATGTGCAAGAGCTTTTCCTCCAGCCCAGCTTCTGCCCTGCCCTATTTTCAAGCCCACAAAAATAATCTCTTTTCTGCAAAGATTAAGTACCCCATCATAATTTCTGAGCTAAACTACTGCATGCACCAGTATCCTTTTCTCTTTGCTTCTACACCTCTTTCAATCCCACAAAATCCCTGGTCATTACACTGAGTCCAGCTCAGGGTGCCCAGTGGTTGCACACACACATGTCCACACTGTTCAGCCTGATTCCCTGCCAGTAAAACCTAAAAAGGATTTTTGGTGCATTGTTTTAGTTATTGACTGGAGAGAGACTTCTAAAAGGAAAAGCTGTTGAAGACTGGATGGAGTTTGGAGCACTCTGGCCTAGTGGAAGGTGCCCGTGCCCATGGCAGGGGCTTGGAATGAGATGATCTCTGAGGTCTCCTCCAACCCAACCCACTGTGTGATCTATGACTGTGAAAAGGGGTGAGGGACCTGCAGGCTTAAACTGGAAGCCCTGGAAAGGCCGTTCCCAGGCTGTCCCCTCACCTCAGTGGACTCCTCCTGCTCGTTGATGACGAGGAAGGCGTCCTCGGTGGCCTGGCGCTTGGCGTCGGCGATGGTCTGCTCCATGCGCGCCCGCTCCGATGCGATCATCTCAAAGGCCTTCTGCTCCGCCTCGGCCACCGCCTTCTGCACCTCCGACATGGCCTGGCGCTTCACCTCGTTCACAGCTTCTTCTGGAAGGAAAGAGCAGCCTCACCCACCCGCCCTGGGAATGAGGGCAGCCTCCCAGACAAACAGTTCCGGCGGTCTGTTCCCAGCACCAGCATCCCGACCGCTCCCGGGAGCAGCGGGGCTGGGCTCAGTCCCACGGGATCCCTGTGGCATCACAGTGGAGCAGAGCCTTTTGGGAAAGCCACGCTGGGGATGTTGGCAGCCAGATGTGCACATCCTGGGGCGTTCCTGCAGCTGGGCTCCTGCTGTTTTTCTGCACGGCAAATTTGCAGCATCTGTGTTTACCCCGAGCGGGATCCCCGGCCGGGGTCACAGCAAACACTCACCGGCTTTTTTCCAAATCTCCTCGGTGACGTAGCCCGTTCCCGACCTGCTGCTGAACTCCCGCAGGGAATCTGCTGGAGTAAGGGACACAGGAAAGGTTGGCAAAGCCTCACTCCACCCAGCTGCCACTCATGTGCCCAATGGTACCTCAGGACATCACGGGGCAGGGAAGGATTGACCAGCTAAAACTCAAAGCAGAGGATTCAATGGCTAAAGCCATTCCTCAAGCACTCAGATGATAAATTACAACATTTAATTAGCACACTGCATAATTTATGATACCATATAACCTATCTCCTGGTACTCTAAAACAACAGGCAATGCTTATAAATGTATGTTGTCCAACCTCTGCTGTCCAGAGGCTGTGAGCATCAATCTGTAGACCAGCAGTTTACATTAAGCCCAGCACTTCCCAATCCCAGGGCAATTCAAAGGCTTGAACTGATGGACAAACAGTCCTCCAAGACACCTGGAGATGCTGCTTGGTGCTTAACTGCACCTTCTCACATGAGCAACAGAGCTTGAAAATTATCCCTAGGTCCCACAAGGGGAGAAAGCAACAGCGTTCCAAATTTGTATTAAAATTTTGAAGTGTATCACCTTTAACAACATGGGGCTGGGAGTGTATTAGTCATATCCTTAAATACAGAAGAGTTAAAAGCTGGCTGTGCCCCCCAGCCTGTCACACACAGCCACTGCTCCTCAGGCTTTGTGGCAACCAGAGCCAGGGGCACTTGGATTCCTTGCAAGAGGATTCATTCTATATTTTGTATACAAACGAGTAGAAAATACATCAAATTGACATTTATTCTTGCTAGAAGAAATCCATTTTAATTTCTGAATAATCAGAGGGTTTCCCCCAGAACTTGATTTGCAGCATGTTTGTTTGGATGGAAATCAGAATTACTCTGAACTATATCAGCATTTTAGACTTGTTTTTTGTATAGGGTCAAACCCCTGCACACTGGAGGAGGAAACTAGTCAGCTTTGATAAAGTTGACTCACGGTACAAAAATAGAATTAGTAACACAGGTAGCTATTACACTTACAAAAGCCTTTGGTATTTTTAGAATAAATAGACCTTGACATTTAAAATCCTTCAGGCAAGAAGGACTGGAAGGGAGAGAGTGGTGGAGACTAACACTTTCTCTCCTGCCAGGTTTATCAGCTTCGGACCAACTTTAGCCAGCAGCAACACAGGAGAGGCTCAACAGCAAAAGCTGCTTTGAAGGATCAAATCCTTGAGAAAAACCCCCGAGGAGTGCCTAACCCAAGCTATCCCAGGAGTGGCAGAGAGAAGCAGCCCCAGCTCACCGCTGCCCACGGAGTCGGCGCTGGCGGGGCTGTGCTGGCGGCTGAGCAGCTCGCTGCCCGCCTTGCGCGGCTCGGCCGTCTCGGAGCAGCGCCGCTTCCAGTAGTTGAGCTCCTCCCTGTCGGCCTCCTGGCAGCGCCGCAGCACCGCCATGGAGCGCCGCGTCTTCTCCACCATCTCCATGATGCAGTTCAGCGCCTGCGGGAGGAGAGGGATTCTCGCTCGTCAAGGGTTTCGCCCTGGAGGGATTGCCCCGGGCAGATGGGACAGGAGTGAGGTGGTTTCCCGGGATTTGGGATGGTGCCATGCCCAAGGATAGGATCACCACAAGAGGTAGCTCAACACTGCCGGCCCATGCTCCTCAAAGTGGAGAAGCAAACCCCACCACGTTCCTATGGGATTAGGGTTGGTTATGATGCTGGTGCCAGCGCTCTACAGTCACAGCCCAACTCCAAATGTTTCAGCTGCGGGGCCTCTGCTCCACCCCAACGCCACTTCCCCCAGAAAAGCCCATTAGCTTTAGACCATGAGGTCTCTCTCTGCATTTATGATCAAAGCTGAATTTTAATCCCATCTCTTTGAGGGAAACAGCAGTGAAGTGCCTGGAGGAGCTGCCTTGCTCAGAAGCAAAAAGCTCAGCATAAAATCTGCTAGAAGCACCAGGTCTTGCTGTTGGTGTCTTTTTTGGTCCATAAAAGGCTGGCACCTCAGGGGAAATAAGTCTTAAAATACCATAATGATAGATTGGCTCACTTTGTAAGTCCATATCCTGACTGCACTTCATACATCTGTGCACTTGTGCTGGCCAGGGCAGGAAAGATCCCAGTGGAGATAAGGCTGGGTTTGGTTTCTCAGCCAGGCATGGCAGCACATGGCCGTGCTCTGCAGAAGCTCCCCAGCTCCCATCCACACCCATTTTAGCTTCCACTGTCCATGGGCAGAGGAAACCTGCCAGGAAAGTGCGACAGCTCCTCTCAGCCCTCCCCACCATCCACCTGCTTGTGGTGGCTTGTTCCTCCACCAGCCACCAGGAGAGCCTGGATATGGTATCAACAAGGAAGTCACCAACTGGAGGAGCAGGTGGAACGCTGTGTTGCTGCTTCCCACAGAGCTTCCCACAGCCCCTGCCATTCCTTACGTGATCGAGATGCTTCCACTCATCCGCCCACTCCCTCTCTGTCAGGCGGTGATCCACCAGCTCGTCCTGGTAGCCTCCATTCAATCCTGCAACAAGCCACAGCCACAGGGGGATTAGATGGACAAGTGGAGAGAGCAGTGGCCCCTAATCAAGAATAAAGAGCTCTATTTCCAGCTCCACATAGCTCAGATTTTAAAACACATCTCTCAGGTGGCAGCTCTACAGGGGTAATTCCACACTGGTGCTTTTTCATCCCTGTCTGCTTCACTGTCTGGGAAGTGCTACAATCCACTTGTGGCTCCAGCTCTGACCTGCTTGTGGAGCTGGTTCTCCTGTTATAAACTCACAGCAGCTCAGAGCCCGTGATTCAGGCTGTTGTGCTGGAAACACATCATGCACCTCCCACACATCACTTGGAGAAACAGGGCAGGGGGTGAATCTCTGCTCTCCTGCTTTGGAGATCTTGGAAAAGTTAATTTCTATTCTCCTGCCCTCTCTTTCTGCCTGCTGGGTTTGCTACACTCAACTCACACACCAAGTCCTGCCTCCTCACCCTCAGTGACTCCAGCCTTCCTAAAGGGAAATACAAACTCTCAGTCTTCCTATTTGTAACTTCCCATGGGGAGCTGTTTCCTCTGAACCCCCTGCAAAGACTCAGCTGTGAGGACATGCCCAGCATCACACTTATTTGGGCACGAGTGGCCAAGCAGAGACCAACACCAAGGCTCAGTGAGGAGCCCTCCAGGCCCTCACCAAGCCCGCCGTGCCTGTCCCGGATCTCTCTGTGCTCCAACATCTTGCTGGGGTCCCTGTAGAGATGGGAGGTGGCAATATCTTCCAAGGTGTAGTGCTGAAGGGGTGGTGGGGTGGGGTGGAACTGCCCGCTGGGGTTCATCAGGGGGATGGTGAGGGCAGGGCTGTGCCGGGGCGCGGGGCTGATGGTGCAAACCCTCTTGGCCGGAGGCTCTGTCGGCAGCGGCTCCCTCTCAAAGCTGCTGTCTTCTCTCCTGCAATCACACCAGCAGAGACAGCCATTCCTTAGCATCCCATAAATGTACCCAGAAAGATGCAGATTTGGAATCAGCAGGGTTTGGGCAGCAATGATTTTACCACGGGCTAAATGCAGAGAGCTCAAACAAATGCGCTTGATTTGTGAGGCGATGCACAAAGTGACCCCGTCAAAGAAAAGGGTTCAGGATGCCTGAGTGTTGTGATTCATCTCTCTGAGCATGACCAAATTAAAATTTCACAGTTTTTATAAATTTGAGGCATGCTTCACATAATTGCATAACAACTTTTATCTTGGAATAAAACGTGGTGAAAATGAAGCACATCCTTCCCAGCCCTGCCAATGCCTCCGTTCATTGCCTTGGGGGTGGGAAACTGCTCAGCTCTCTGGCTGGGGCTTTTCAGTGCTACCCAAAAGTCCCTTTGGGACAGAACCTGCCTGAATGAGAAACCCAACCTGGATTCACAGTGCAGTAGGGGCAGTCATTTGAGTCTTAAAACAGCCAGAATAGTTGATGGGAGCGATAAGATCCTGGATGCTGCTTAAAGTTTTGCCAGCAGCAAAGATAAAACAAAAGTCACTACTTCATTAACTGAGCAGAGTGACAAAAGCTGTTTTTCACCTGTCTGGACTGTGCCTCTTGCCATTGCCATTGACCTCGATGAGCAGCTCGGAGGAGTCAGCGGGAGACGTGGTGTTGGTGTTGAGCAGAATGTGCTCGTGCTGTGCCAGGTACTGGGAGGGGGTTTGCTTGGCAGCGCGGGCACAGTGCAGCAGCTCCCGCTGCAGCAGAGGGAGGTTGGCCTGGAGAACAAGCACAGGGCTGCATTACAGCAGGGCAGGGGTTTGCAGCTGTTCCAAAAGGTTTGGTCCTCATTAATACCTCAGAACAGTAACATCTCTGACCTGTGACCCAACCCCCCCACTCAGGATCCTCCTGGTGTCTGCACTGTCAGATTTACCTGGGTTTTCCCAGGAGCCTGATGTTGGTGGACCCAAACCTGAAGTGTTACAAGAAGCACTGTGTGCTTCCAGCATCTAGTTACCCAGAGATGTTGTGGAATCCCCATCCCTGGAAATGCTTAAGGCCAGGCTGGACAGGGCTTGGAGCAACCTGGTCTAGTGGCAGGTGTCCCTGCCCACGGCAGGGGGCTGGAATGAGATGGGCTTTAAGGTCCTTTCCAACCCAAACCATTCTGCGATTCTGTGATTTAACCATCCCAGACAGACTCCGTGTGCCAGCACTTCAAACATTCTAGATCTGAACATTTGCAAATAAGATTATAGGCTCAGAAGCTGCCACATGGAGCTTGGTTTGCCTCCTTTATCTCCAGCACACAAGCAGACATATGTGGCACACGGCACAACGTCAGCCAGTCCCACACGGCCAGCGCTACGCTCTGTGCAGTCTGTCTTGGACTCCAGCAGAGAGCTGTGGTGCTTGCAAGGAGAGCATTCCCAGCAATGTCACACTGCCAAGAGGCACAGGCAGGCACACGGAGTGTCAGCACGCCCCAGCAGCACCCTGTCACCTTCAGGAAGGGGATCACAAACGGCCGGAGGGGGAAGTTGGTCGCCTCTTGCAGCTTGCAGTGAAATTCCTCGATTGTCACCGTCGAGTTCTGAGAAAAGGAATTAAGAAATGAAATGGCAATTTGTTCTTATTTTTAGACATGTGGGAAATGGCTCCAAATGAACAGAACTGGGAGGGAGACAGCATCTGCTGCTCCAGGACTGACAGTGTTTGCATTGGATCCTGCTGGATGCAGCCAGCAAGGCTCAGGCCAGTGGAGCAGGAATGCTGCACTAGGAGAGGGAACTGCCTGGCTCAGCACCCTCCCAGCTCCAGAGTGGGAGGCAGAGGATGACTCCAGGGCAGCAGGACCCAGCTGGCATCTTCTGCGTGCTGAGGCAGGCTGAGGAGAGGCAGACTTCAATCCCAGCTGCTCAGAACTGCACACCTTCCTCCCCTTCAGCTCTCCTCATCTAACCTATCCATGGAAGCTCATCAGTCTTTCGTTCACCATGGCTCTCTCCTGGTCCAGCCCTGCTTCCCCCAGGGCTGCTTAGGCCGGGGACACCCTGGGACAGCAGCATTTGATAATCTGCATATCCAAAAGTCACCCCTGCAGCAATCAGCACAAGCTGGGGTGAGAACAACAGCCAAAGGGACCGGGACAGCTTCTCCTTCCCTCCCCAAAAGGGTAGGCTAAGATACTACCCTACATCCATGGAATTAAATATGCTATATAAATGCAGCAGCAGCATTTTACATCCAGTGCATATGTTGCTTTTATCTTTACCCAAAATTCCAACATGCTTAAGCCCTGGGAGTGGCCCTCAGGACATGGACAGACTCAGGTCTGCTGCCAGCCTTGGAAGCAGAAATGCTCCAGGCTGCTGCCGTCTAGCTCCCTTCAGTGCCTGCTGAGCCTCAAAAGAAAATGTGCCAAAAAGCAGAGATCAGTGCAGGAACCCCACTGGGTCCCACTGGGGACCACAGCTGCCCAGGGCTCCCGGGCCTCAGGCCATGGTCACAGAATGGTTTGGGTTAGAAGCATTCTTAAAGGCCATCTCATTCCTCCCCTGCCACAGGCAGGCATCTCCCACTGTCCCAGGCTGCTCCAAGCCCCATCCAACCTGGCCTTGGACACTATCCAGGGGCAGCCACAGCTTCTCTGGGCACCCTCACAGGGAAGATTTTCTTCCTAATGTGCAATCCAAAGCTTACATTTTTCTGTTTAAAGCCATTCCCTCTTGTCCTGTCACTCCATGCCTTTGTAAAGCATATGGAGTATCATGTCTAATGCACTGGGCAGCATTTCTCCCACTTACTCTGTATAAATGCAAGACTGGATACAATTCTGCAGCAAGACCTGTTCCTTTGGGTTTGAAGGGTGCTCTCATAGCAGGGGTTAGGAATGAGATGATCTTTAAGGTCCAAAATCAAACCATTCTGTAATTCCATAATTTGCAGAAAAGCTTTGTCCCCTTTTTTACTTAAGTTTAGCTGCACACAAGCTCATGCCTAAGCCACTGGACCAACAGCTTTTTGCAACACAGCAAAGGCAAGAAAAAAGAAATCACTGAGTTTCTCAGAAAGCACAAACATAAGAGTCTTGCTCAGCAAAGATGCAAACAGACAACACTGTGGATCTGGGAAAAGCCAGGCAGCCCAGGATGGTGCAGGACTCACCACGAGAGCCAGAACGAGAGTCCGGACCTTCTCCCCGATCTCTGGCGAGATGTCATTCCCAAACTGCTGCAGGGTGGTGAGGAAACGCTTCAGCTTGCTGAGCTGCCGGGCCCCACACGTGGCTGGGAGCTGCTGGTTGGTCAGTGAGGAGGAGGAGGATGAGGAAGGGCCATTGCTGAACCTCTGGGGTGGGGATGGGGCCCCATTCAGTGTCGGGGGGGAATGGTTTATTCCGTTGGGAACTGCAAAGGGGAGACAGAAGCGATGCTGAGCACCAGATGGGCACATCCCTGTGGTCTGCTGCTTCAGTGGATCCATCCTCCAGCCAGGAGGCTGCTGCTGCTGCTGAGGGGCAGTACTGAGCTCAGGTGGCTCCACCTCGCCTGAGGAGGGCTGGCAGACCCTGCCCTGTGCCTGCCATCCCTCCCTGGGGATTTACAGGGAGTTTCGCAAACACGGTTGTTTTTCCGAACCTGGTCCCATCTGCAGCTTTGCCTCCTGTAAGTGGTGAGCATGTCGAAACAGACTGAAGGGCTGGAAGTTTGGGAACTCGGCAAGGGATTAGGATAAATTGTTGACATCCCCACGCTGTGGTTGCACAATGTCAAGCCCTGTCTGATGAGCAGCTGTGCACTGGGGCCTCAATTCTGTATAAACCCAGAATTTCAGCGAGAAAAGCACGTCACTGGAAATAGAGTCATAGCTGATGCATTAGGTTTATCCTTAAAACCCAGCCCTGAATCTCTTATGGATTTAAGTGCTGACAAGGGGACCACAAGGTATAAAACCCATTTCAAGTGATGGTGTTCAGCCAGAGAAGCCCTGAAACCACCTGGCAGAGCTGCCCCTTGCCTGTGGGAGGAGCAGAGACTCGTGAGAAAAGATGCCAAAAATTTCTGCTGCAGCTTCACAAGGATCATACCAAATCCTGATGAACCCAGTGAGGGGTTTTTCAGAGAAGACAGGAGGTACTTGAACAGTTAAACCACTCTGGGGCATGCCAGGGCTGGAGGCTGGAAAGGCTCCACACACCTGGACCTTCGTGGTGAGCACAGGAGGGAAACTTCACCAGAGTCAGTTAAGATGCAAGGAAAGATTAGGCTACAGAGACCATCAAAGGTTGTTCCTGCTAACCAAGGGGTGACAGCCCTCACAGACAGATGATGAGATAAAGGTGAAGGCCAGCACTGAGAGGATAGAGGTACAAAGGCAATGTGAGCTCGTGCCTTTTGTTATGGAGCAAAGCAACCTGAAAAACTCTTGTTCACACTCACAAAGCAACAGGGATGTCAGATGTACCCACAGGTACAGCTCCACACAGCACATCAGAGCTGTGTGAAAGGCAAGGCCTTTCTGGAAATTACTCATAAAGGCCTTTATTTCACTATAAAAGGGGTTATAAATAGGGTGACACTGCCAAGAGGAGCACCTCTCAAACAGCAAAGGCTGTGCAGCTCCGTGCTCTCCGGCGGCCACAACTGAGGCGCTTTCCCCCTTCTCTATTTCACTTCCTCTTACTCTTTCAGATGAAAATCTGGGGAGTGCAACGGGCTCTATTTATACCTCAGTAGAAAGAGGGGCTGTGAGACACCCCTGGGGCTGCAGGGGACCCTCGGGAGAGGCTGCCAGGCAGGGAGCAGAGGATGGCCAGGGGGCTGCCGTTACACACGACAGCACTCTGCGTTTTTGGGCTTGCCCCTCCTGACCCCCTGCCAACGGGCCCACCGCAGGGCAGCTGCCAGTTATCTGATCCTGCACATCACCAGGATCTGCTCCACCACACACCACACAGCAGGGCTGGCACCTCCATTTCCAGGTGAGAGCACAGCGCTGGAGCAAGCAAGGCAGTGTACCAAGACCAGTGGGATTGCTGGTTTGGGGACAGCAGGAGGATAAAATTCCTGGGAACAAAGTCCTCATCTAAAGCTACTCTTAAATTCTGCCTTAGATCCTACACAGTCAAAGGTTTTGCTGCTTCTTCAACTCTGTGTTAGTGATCCATAGGCAGGCATGGCTTTGTTCCAACTGCTCCACCTCACCTGCCCAAGGCACGGGTTAGACAGGGCAGGTGACACCCCCACAGAGTGACCAAGACCCTCTGGTGCAACTGTGAAATGAAAAAGCAAGAACAAACTTCACCACAGGTTGCATCTCTCATCTATCTTGGAAAGAGGCAATTAAGTCATCTGCAATCAGCAGATTCAGGCTTCTTGGCCCTTAACAGCATGCCAAGCATCCTCATTGGAAAAATTAATTTCTGTCACTTTGCTAATGGTCTTTTTCTGCCTGAGCAAAAGGAGAGCCATTAAAAACGCCTGAGCACATAAAGATGGGGACAATGTGTCTGGCGGGATAACCCAGTGATTAGTGCTGCTGCCAGCACCACACAGCTCATCACAGTGTGTCCTCCAGGAGGCTGGGCTGGAAATCTCCACAGCCCACTGCCAGCATGGAACTCTGAGATAGCCCAGACACCATCATGGACAGCACAGCGAGGCACGAGCAGCTAGGGAACACTCTGTGCAGGGAAAAGGGCTGAGGAGAGCATGGAAAATATGTACATGCCATGTGTGGGGGTCAGATAACTCCCTGCCCAACAAAGTAAAGCAGCTTTCCTCTCAGAACAATGCTTTTAAAAAGACATGAAATGGCTTAAATGTTGGCTAAAGAAGGAAAAAAAAAAGACCCTTTCTAGGCTGTAAGAAAAGGCTGAAGGTCCTTTCTATCCATGGAGTCACCTCTGAGCAATGCTCAGCTGGAAGAAGTGGGTGCAAGGTTGTGCTACAGCTGGGCAGGATCAGGACTGACTGCGGCTTAATAGGAAAGATTATAAAGAGAAGATGGAAAAAAGAAAATCTGGATGGACAGCAAGGAATTTTCAAGGCTGGGAAATTAAAAAAGAGAAAAACTTTCTAATCTCAGCTGCAGGAATGCTGTCTGCAGAGTGAGATACAGCGGAGCGGGAATTAACTCCTCCAAAAGATAAAGAGGAAAGCCCAGCTCTTGGCTTGCTTGAAGCCGACCTGATAAAAGATTCAATTTCTTAAGGAGTTTATGGTGGAAATCAAGGCTGCACCTGCAAAGAGGAAGACTCAAGGCAGCACCAGGAGCAAGGCAGGAGCAGGCAGGGGGATTACACACCCTGTTTTATGTCCCTCGTGCACTGCAGAAGTGTAGGAAAGCCCCAGTCCCCATTCCCTCACAGCATCACCCGCCGTGCCCTGGCTGATGGCTGGGCACCCTGGTGAGCTCTGTGAGCAGAGCCTTCCCTCCCTGCTGGGTACCAGGACGAGCACAAGCAGCCAGGTGAGGCAGAGCTGTTCCCAGCACAGGCAGCACCGGGGTCTTACGTGCAGTCGGAGTGAAGGACACGGGCCGGGGCCCGCCGGGGTTGACGGGGGGCAGCGGCGGCATGTTGGGAGGAGAGGACCTGGACTGGATCTTCACTTCCACGGGCGATCCGGGCATCACTGGCACCCTCTTCTCACCGGCAACTGTACCAAGAGAAGGTGGCAAGGCTTAGTGACACTCAGTGACACGCATTTCCCCGCCCAGCACGCCAGGAACAGTTGCAGGGGTGAAGATAAGAGCCGGGGGAAGTCACGCCAGGCTCCCACGCTGCTCTGGAGGGCCCCGAGCTGGGGACAGGCACCCGGGGTCATGCCCACCATCAGCAGGAGTCTCCTGACTCCATCTGCTCACCCCTCATGCCCAAAGATACTGTTCAAAGTGTTTCTCAACTTGCTTTGCCCCTATTTAGGATCTCTCTGATACTCCCCAGATGTGCCCACACACACCTCGCTGAGCCTTTCCAGAGGAATCACAACCTCTGGGAGCCAAGCAACAAGTTATAGGGACTTGGGCTGTGCCAGAGGTGACTGGAATGGGCCTGGGCTCGTAGGTGAGCTGATATCAGCTACTCACAGCCCCACTCCTGTGTGCAGTCTCTAATCTAGCACCAGCTGAACCTGCAGCTTCCTTTGCAGCCTTGAAGGATGTCCCAGCTCAGGAGAACTGTGTGACCACACTCCCAGCTCCAGTGGCTGGGATCAGCTTCACAAGGCAAAAAGGAAGAAACATACTAATGTAATAGGGGGACACTTTTTTTTTTTTTTTTAAATCCTCCAAAGCACAGCTTCTGTGGGAGCCAGTCCCATTCCAGGGGTGCTCTGTATTGCACTGCCAGTGTCTCCAGTGGCCATGACCCCAAAGAAATCACCCCTCTGAGATGATGGGCCCCACTCTCTACTCTTCAAGCTACCCTTCCCCTTGCTCAATTAACTCACTAACGAGATGTGAGCAGCTTGTTCCACCCAGGAACAGGTCCCCAGCATGTCCAGCTGCACCCCAGCTCAGGCTGGGAGGGAGCTCAACTCAACTTCCATCTCTCCAGTGATGCAAACTGGGCTTGGGACCATCACCATCTAATTTGTTATCCACACTTCTTACCAGTATCTGTCAGCTGCAAGAAACTCACCTTTTGAGCCCAGGCAAAGAGATTAAATGCTGCATTCCCATCGAGCGCTGAATAGGTGGCAGAATTCTGCACTGAAATACAACCTAAACCTGCTACTTCTCGACTCTCAACAACAAAAATGCTGCTTTGGAGAGCAGAGAAAACACAAACTGGCACCTGAGCCCTCATGTTGCTGCCTGGGATCTGCTCTGTCAGCCCCAGCACCTGCTCTGCCACCGAGCTGCCTCATTTATTTTCCTTATGGCAAGTCACAGGGAATGCCAGCGAGGTAACAAATGAACTTCGTTATTCCCAGCATTTCTTTCTGCTGTTTGCAGGAAGGGGAAGCAGGGAGGATACACACTGAAAATCCATGTTTTCCTGCCCTGTCAGTACAGGTGGAATAACTTGGGTTGGAATCACTACAAAACTCACATCCCAGAACATTTGTGTCTTCATTTATCTAAGGCTGCTTTCAAGAAAAGGAAACAATTCTAGGCTTTGCTTTCATGAAATGGGGGAGATAGTGAAGCCATGGGAAACTACCATTAATTTTAACATACAATAACTACATAAATCCCATCTTGCCAACTACTGTACGTGTGGTCCAGCTTCCATACAATTGAACCCTGATGTGCAGACTCTCCCTGCCATTACCATGCATGAATATGATATTCAGATGAATAACCATGCATTGATTAAGCAACATGATATCATTTACACATGTAGGCATCTATCCCAGCAGTTGAGTTCATCAGCAAGAGCAGGGAAAACCCCTGACTTTCCTCTCTAAATAAACGCAGCAAAACAGTGAGATTTTGTACACAAAGGTAAGGGTATTTCTACCACAAAAAGTCTGAGTTCCCTCACCCAGGCAAGGAAGGGATACATTGGTTAATGACCCCAATTTTTCTATCAAAACAGCACTAATTGTGCCTCTCCAGCACTCGGTGTCAGTTCCCTGATGACCATCCACTGTCACCTACCTGCCTTCTTTTCCTCTTCCCATGAAACCCCCTTCCCCAGGTGTACATGGCCAACGTGATACTGCCATACTCTGGAGAGCATGAAATCCTTAAGTTTCCTCCTATTCCTTCCTAAAATGTTCCTAGGGCATATTAAGAAAGCAGAACTAATTTGGTTAATTTACAGGGAGGGAGATAAATTTTGCATAGAATTTATAACCCCAAAATAAAACCAGCTACTGTGTGAGACACCAAAACTGAAGCCCACAAGAAGCCAACACCTTCCTTTCCAAGCCCACTCCAACAGACAAGAAGCAAACAGGACTGTTAAATTTAAAAGCTTCCTGCTAGTGACCTGGGGCATCTATAAATGCAGATAAAAACCATCTTTCTGAAGCTCTTTTTTAGCTTAAACATGTCCATTTAATGAGAATCATCTGAGCAAACCAGGCTGTGACCAAGGGCTTGAGTCAGCCTTGAGTTGACCTGGGGCTAAAACTGAGCCAGTGAAATGCTCCCTGGAGAAGGGCTGCCTTCCTGGTCTCATTCTTTCACTTCCACCACTCAGAAATATTTACTGGCTCACCAAGAGCAGCTTTTCAGTGCTGCCTCCAGATGCACAGGGTGGATGCAGAGATGCTCCTCAAAATGTGTGCAAGTCACTCAGCAGTGTCACACATTTAAAGAGTCAAATGCCACCCTACATTTCGGATGATACTCTAACAAGAATAATTGTCAGTGACTGAATGCTCCAAGCACCAGAGCAAGATACCTGCCCAAACTGGAATCATTGCACTGTTTTCCTTCGAAAACTCCTCCTTCCAAACCTTACCTAGATCAGAACCAGAAATGCTGTTGTTACTTCTCAAGCAGTGCCTGCAGCAGCATGCCAGACATGCTTATGGCACAACACTTTGGCTGCCAAGCTGCCAAATGTCCAAACCTTGCAGTGACACGTGCTCAGCTGTGCACCAGGACCTGGCCAGGGTGACCAGGGAAAGAGGAGGTAGCGACGGGGACACCTGGGTAGGAGAGCTGCCTTCCCAGCCTCAGACACGCTGGAATTTCCCCTGGGAAGGCGACTCAGAGAGAACAAAACCCGAGGAGACGCTGTTTTAGTCTTGGCTCCATGGAAGGACCCCATCTCCTCCCAGCAGTGGCGGGCTGTGCAGCGCAGATCTCGCAGTGCTGTTTCAGCTCTCAGCCGCTCACTGGGCACGGGCAGCCACAGCCACAGCCCAGCCTGTGCCCCTGCCCCAGATATTCCTGTGGCCCATTTAAGGAGCCCAGGTGTGCCAGAGACCAGAAAGTGCCCGAGCTGTGAGTACACCTGGAGCCTTCCCTCCCCAGCACGCTGCCAGCCCCGGGTTCACTGCCTCCGCTCTGGCTGTCGGTGTGCACCACATTTCCTTCGCTGCTCCAGTTCCCGTCCTGGCGTAACAAATTAAAAAGGAACATATGTCAGGATTAAGTGCAGCTGAGGACTTCCCTTTTTGGAGAGGAGGAAGAGCAAAGTGAGACCATGGGACAAGATGCCAAGAGAAAATCTGGGGTCTCAACTGATCCTCAGAGGAGTCCCACTCCTGCATTCCCAGCTCTCCAACACCACAGCCCATTTCAGAGGGGGCAGTTCCAACACCAGCTCCAGACAGATCTTATCCTATTCATTTTCTTTAAAAAACTCTTCCAACTATGCTGTTTAGTACAAAGAGAGTATTGCTGTGACAGGTAACTTCAGCATTTACTTGCACAAAAAAACTGTATAAAGAAGCTGCTTTATTAATCTCTTCATGCCTGTGGGCTTCAGAAAATGGAAAAGGCAGAAGAAAAAAAACCAGCAACAAATTAGGGAGTATCTCAAGTACACTGGAATTTAAATCAATCCTTAAATTCCTCTGGCAATTAGAGAATAAACTGAGTGATGAAAAAGAAGTAAAAACAGTGCATGAGGAGAACTGGATGTTACCTTCCCCAAAAAAGCAAGATTAGGAGCTGGGGAAGAGTGACAGTGAAGCAGACAGACACAAACGATCTCCTCCTCATCCTCTTCCCAAAATTCAAAATATAATTCAAGCCAGTACCAGGAGGTGCTCCACTCAGCTCAAGAGAAAGCCTTGCTCTAGATTCCCTGGCAGAGCCATGGATTTGCTGAGACCAAGGGAAGAGAGGAAGAGCCACTGCTACAGAGCAGAAAATGGGGATGCTTTATATGAATTTACAGTGTAGTGTCTGCATGGGCACAATTTAATTCAGTCACCTCCCCGAGTGGTATCTTCAGGCCATTCCTGATGCATGAGTAGGATTCCCCTTGGTTCCATGGCACGAGAGTTAAGGAGGAAGGATGAACCTGCCCCAGGAGTGACTTTGGAGCTCTCATTTGTAATTAAGCTGCAAAGAGTCAGAACTGTGCCTCACCAACCCATGTGCCAGACTTGAGCAGCTTTCTGTAGAAGTCAAACCATGAAATATCTTGGAAGAAATAAGAGAAAACCCCATGAAACATGAGACAGCCCTGCAACACCAGCAGCTATGCCCAGGTAAGGGTTTGCTTTCTCCTTTGGTAGTTTTCAGGACAGAGAACAGGCTCAAAATCAGACCCTGTCAACAAAGCTTTTACCAATAAGCAGTTACATTGCAAACCTGTAAATTAACAAAGGTGTTTTTTCGAGTAAAAGGCTGTGTACAAGGATTTGCTCAGTGATTCAGTCTCAGGAGGGAAAGCCTGTTATGATTTCAGACAGAAAGGTTTAATCAAAGCAGGTGTTTTCAACTTTCATCTGGAACAGGAAGAACATATTCATAACCTAAAAAGCCTCTCCTTACCTCAAAAAGTTCAAAGCCCCAAATTCATACCTTCCCCTTGAGAGCAAGGGACTGGAGAACTGACCCAGTAACAACAGCCAAGGTCGGGTCCAGCAGGAAAAAATTCTTTGGTCATCCACAAGCCAGGCCTGAGCTTATTCCAGAGCCAGTGGACAAACAGATACCCCAAAAGTGTCCAGCCCAGCCACACCTCTCTTTCCACTGGCCCTGACACCTCAGGGGAGCAATTGGCCTAGAGGCAAGAATTACAAATCACCTACAAGTCAGCAAAGTGATCCCTTCCTACAAACATCCTTGAAACTTCTTTCCTCACCATTTACACAGGTCAGAGTCCCTGGTTCCAGATAAAGCAATGCCAAACCTGGCTAAACAGAGAGGCCATTGGAAAGGGGGAGATGAAGGAGGGACCGACCTTTTAACAGCCCCCTCTGCCCCAAACTGTTCTGTAATTCTGCAAGTAGCTCCATGTCTCATGCTGCAGGGCAGGCCAGGGAAATGCCCCAGCCCAGCCCTGACATCCCCAGCGAGGAGGACGTGCTGCAGTTGGCTCCTCACAGAGTCCCTGTTGATCGTCTGAATGCAGACGAGAGGCAGCATCAGTGTAACCTGACCTGATAATGTAAATAGGGTGAAATGAAATATGGTTCGCCACCTCCCCAGCTTTGGCGAATGTTTATTTTGAATAACATGCTTATCTGCTCCAACTGCTCACCATCTGTTTTCAGTCTCCACCAAGCTAATATTTTTCACATTTAGGAACTGAGAAATGGGAAGAATTACATTTAAATTTTATTAACATCTTTCCTCCGCTCCAAGGTTGCCTTTCCCTCCCCTTGATGGCTCTAAGCCATCTGTAGAGCACCTTTGCAGTTCTCCAAGGCATGCAGATGAGAGGTGATCTACATGCAAAGCAAGAGCATCATTACTCAGGCTTCCAGAAGATGCCATTTACTGCTTCTCCACCGCAATTCCCTCCCTCACCTGCTTCCAGACAGCTTCCCCAAGCTCAAACTCAAATCACATCATCAAGGGAAAAGTAATATTTTATCTTGTTGCAGCACTGCTGCATCAAAAAGTGATGGAGGGGGAAGACTGAAGATAAGCATCAGGCACAAGGCAGCCAATACAGCAGCTTCCAGAAAAGAAGGATGGTTGGGTCTGTCCCAGTTTGGAGGAGAGTGAGACACTGTGAGGTCCATAGTCAAGATGACTTCTCTTTACAAATATTGACATTTATTTGCTTGTGGGGTGGTTTCTAGAGGCCTTCCTTTGCTGGAGTCAACAAAAGGGGATTTACAACCAGCACTGGGGGACACGAGTGTGTGGCATAAGCAGGTCACCAGCAAGGGCTGGTCACACAAGGTCCCCCATGCCATGGAGCTGGCCAAGATGCTACTACAGCATCAGTGGCAGTGGGTAACTCATGTCACTGCACAAATATTTCCTCCACTCCATGTGATCGGCCTATTTTTACCCTGTTTAGCTCAGTTTTATGGCACATCCAGGCTCCTGAGCTGTAAGATGCTGTGGGAGTGGAGAGGGCTCGGCACCTCTCAGGAGAGCCTTGCATCACACAGGAGGGAGCTGCTGAGCCTGGGATAGGCATTTTATAAATCAAAAATAAACGCGTGTATCTCCATTGCCATCTAGTCCTCTCCCACACACAGCTGTTTCACTTTAAATCTCAATTCAATGTGAAACTCAGATAGAAGAACTTGAAAGAGCAAAGTATGTTATCGTTCGCAAGCAGTCCAGAAAGCAGTTAATAAGGGAAATAAGATTAATAATTTATTCCTGAAGGCAGACTGCAGATCTTTATCCGTCTTGCCCTTCAGTGATTTTTATAAAATCCTATTAATGTGCCTGGCTCTAGGAACTCAGCGGTAGCACAGGTTGGATTTCGGAGCAGTTCCCAGCCAGACAAGGTGGCTGCAGCTCCAGCTCTGCCCGTGCCACGGCCACGTCAGACCCAGCAGCAGGAACCTGTCTGTATGGCATTCCTGCCTCCCGAGCTCTGCTTTGCTCTGGGGCCACGAATTCAGGACAGGACCAAACCCTGGCTGGGAGACTCACCCCACAAACTATCACATCCAACACGCCCCAGAGCTGTTGTACATCAAAGCTCCAAATTCTGGTCATCTCACTTCTACAAGAACACAAACCACTGTCGTGGTGATCCCCACTCTCCTGCTCTCTTTTCCACGAAGGAGGCAGAGAATAATGACCCTGACAGCTATTTCCACCCAGGAGCTGTTGCTGCTCTAGCCACCACACCACAGCCATTCCCTTCCCACACCACTAGCATCCATACAGATAAATTTTGGGGACTCAAGTTCATCCCTTGATGTGGCAGCAGCTTTTGCTCATCGCTGTCTCAAACGGATGCTGTGAGCTCTGCCAGGGAGCCTGTGGCATCTGGGGGCAGGGAACCCTCCTCATCCTCACCAGCTGACTGCTCTGCCTTCATCAGAGACAGCCACCCTGGAGAGGGGCATACACTCCTGGAGTATAGCCCAGGAGAATACATTCCTGGAAAACCAAGGCCTGCATTGCAGTTTTAGGATAGGAAGCACTTCGGGGATTGAGGGGAGTGATGCAGCCTCCCCAAATCATCCCTTTGGCTGGGTTATAACCTGGGACAGGGCACTCATTCAGCAATGCCAGAGTTGTTCACTAATTCATTTGCTTAGTTACTGCTAAGTATTTTGGTAATTTTTCATTAATTCCTTGTTCCATCTAAGATTACAGAATCAACACTATTTTTTTTTTTTATCACCCACTCCCATAACAATATTAAGAAATATTTCCTCCTCCACACTACTTACTCCTTGGGCTAAAGCACTCAGAATAAAAAATGAAAGCAGTTACAGATATCAAACGGGCAATTATCACAATCATGGCAAAAAATTAGTTCTTAAAAGTCTCAGCCTGCTGCACACTGCTCTCCAAAGCCTCTGACTCTGAGCAGAACAACGGTGGCGGGAGCAAAGTTTCCAGATGGGAACATCTGTGTCTCATTTGCCTCAGGGAAGAAAACACCAGGAAGATTAACGGCTCCCGAGGCTGGTGGAGCCCAGACACAACACGTACAGAAGGGATACCATGGAGAAAGGCTTGGAGCAGCAGCCTGCTAGAAAAGATTGGGGGGTTTTTATTTAATGATTATTTTTGCGCCGCTTCTACATGTGGGGAAATGAGATGTCAGGGCAAAAGAGAGCTTGGGTTTTATTTACTGGAAATGTTGTGTAGAGTGAAAGCAAGAACTGAGTTAATTATGCCTGTATTTAAAAAAATAAAATAAAAGCAGCACTTTTACCATCTCAGATACTTTTTAAATAGAAAAATTATTTGAAGAGTTGGCTTTAAGGTGTTACACTCCCAAAAGGTCTGAATTTGCTCCCTGCCCAGAGCATCAAGTCCATGGATTTGCCCCTCCAGGCTCCAGTGAGCACCAAGTTTACACCACAGAGTAAGAAGTGATCCAACAAGTGTGAAACTCATGGTTGAATGACCAAGTCTCCCCCGGCAATGGCAGCAAAAGCCTGTTTTTCCCCTTAGGAGCATTCCTTAAATTCTGCCACAGTTTAGGGACCACATTTCCGAAGGTGGGCAGGCGTATAATCCACAGGTTATACAGAACAACTGCAATTTTGAGAGTGCAAATCTGTTTCTCATTCTGCTTAGGCTAAACACCATGGAGTAAATAAAGCTAGGACTTTTGTACCTGTAAAATTTTGGGAGGTCCAAAAGAGGGGAAACACAGTGAAACAAGCGCTAACTTTAGAAAGCATTTTCCACCTTAACAGAGGCTTTGAGACAGCCTTTAGGACATGATTTTATCTAGCCCTCATAAATCCTTTTAAAACATGGATTGCTGGCCATTTAACAAGCAGCTCCACCCTTCTCCTGCTCTCCAGATGAAACACATTCACACTAGGCTCCATTTTGTTCCCTCCTTCTCTGACCCAGCAGTACCAGCAAAGCAGCAGAGCCTGGGGAACCGTGGTTAATTGGCATCCTCTAATTACTAATTAGCTCCAAGGGGCTCTCTGCAGCTCTGAACAGTCAATAGGAATGCATCCACTGATTTAAAGAGGCTTGGGAAAAGCAGAGCTGCTGGAGCAGGCTCCTAGGAGTGACCCAAGGAACTGCACAGGGAACCCACAGCTCCCCATGGATGATCCAGCACAGGGCCACCACCACTGCAGACCTTGCTGTGCTTCTCAGGAACCACTCTGGAGGAGCCTCAGAGAGGGTTATAGGGTTCTCTCATCCATGGGGAGCATTCCTAGGGGGTTCTGGCTGCTCTGCAGCTTCTCCTGCACAAGAGCCTCTCGCACAGATGCTGCAATTAGAGGTGTCTGAGCAGCATTTGTGGTTTAAAAAATCCATCATAAGAAATTTAAGCCACAAATTCATCCCACCACTGCTCCACAAACTCCATTTAGGACCCTGAGCCTCCTCGCTGACTTTACCCTTTACCAGAAGAGCTGAGGAGAGGGCAATGTGCACAGAGCAGATCCCAGCAGGAGCCGGTACAGCACACGCAGCGAGGCCACAGCTCTCACTCTGCAGCACTGCCCTCCTCTCCCTGCTGAGCTGCTCCAGGAAATCCAGGTGAGCACTGCAGCTCTGACATTCCCATGGCTTCCCCAGGAGAACCTCCTTCCCAGGGGAATCCTGCAGCTTCCACACTGGGAGCCTGGTTCATCCCAAAAGTGATGGTCACCAGGTCAGCGAGCCTCAGTTTTCACTGCCTGGTGGTTTATGTCCCAGCTCTCAGCTTCAGTAGGAAAAGCTGTGGAAAAAGAGGACATTTTCTAGGCAATTCCACCAGAAATTTAGGAGGTACTGAGAAGGGGGCTGTTCCTGGGGGAGCACAGTGAGCCCCTCTGCTGAAGACTTCCCACCAGCAGTCCTGCTCTGCTCACTGCGGGATGAATCCTGCCTCCCCAAGGACAATCATTTTGGGAGTTTCCTCTGAGAAAAGCATCCCGTTGAGCAGAGACTACTGCACTGCTTGGAGCATTTTTAACCCCAAGCAGCTGAGGGATGGTGTGATAACCCTTATCACAGCACTAGCAGAGCTCAGATCCCACTCCCACAGCCCCTGGCACTTCAGAGCCTGCCCATCCCTGTGCCTCTGCTCCCAGTTAGCTGCTGGGAGTAAGTTTGGCCACATGCAGGACAAGTTCCTACAGGGATCTGCATGGTCTGTACAAAAGCTCCCATAGACTGTGATGAGGACAGCAAGGTTTACTCCAGTTTTTTGTCATCAGAAAATCCAGAAATCCTTCAGCCACAGCAGCTCCTTCAGGATAGACAGCCTTGTCTGTGCAAACGTGTCCTTTCCCCCAGGCCTCCCTGAGATCGGACTGGAGCTCCAGAGTGATCCTGCCTCACTGGGTACAACAAACACAGGCACTGTCCATGACTTGGACACGTCCCCATCCCACATGCCACATCCCAGGGATTCACACAGCAGAGCAGGGACAGCCTGGAGCACCTTGGAAGTTCAAGCAACACAACAAAAAAGGGGAACACAGCCTGAAAAATCATTAAATCTTTCAAAGTAAAGGGATGAATTCAAATCTACCTTAAAATCACTCAGTGACTTAAGATTTGGGAGTTTTAAACCTGATTACTAAAGACATACAGGACGAGTTTAAAGTCAAGCTTTAAAACCACTTAAGACATCCCTCTTGCTGTCCTCCATCTTCCAAACCTTGCTGCTTGATGGTTTGGTCCCCAACGCTATAAATCAACCTTAAAATCAGCACTGAACTCAGAAAACAACGAGGACTGAGCAAATCTGGATTTCTTAGAGCATCATGAATATCACTGAGCACACAGGGATCTGGGCTAATGAGAACGTGAACAGATCTGGGGTTTAAGGGTCGGGGTATCCAGTGAGTAGAGAGTGCTCCAAATGAGTAAAATACAAACTGGGATAAAAAGGTCTCTGCATACCAGGCAGACACAAAGCAGCAGTGCCAGCAGCTCAAGCACCACTACCAATAACTGTAAATAACAAGCAATTAAAAAAAAGCAATGTCACTTCTAAAAGAAGTGAGATCTCAAGGCAGAAAACCACATTTAATCCATAACAACCAATGTGACCACAGAGAGGCACAAATAATACTAAGGACACCCAGAGCTATTACAAAAGCCTATATTAAACTAGAAAAAAACCCAAAACTAACAAGGAACCTGTTTGTTAAGCACAGAGCAGGTACAAATCCTGACCATCTGGAAAAGGAAGCAGTCCAGAAGGTCATAGTCAGAGGGGCCAGTTTAGATGAAAACAATGGTCGTTTTAGCAAAAACAAAACAAACCAAATCCAGTGCAAAACAAACCACGAACCAAGTTCTACCACAAACCCAAAATGAAGCAATCAAGGAAGGATACAGAAAAACATCCCCCTTGGGTCCCTGAAGTCATACCATTTCCAAATATAAAACAGTCTAACACAGAGTCTCTCTTCTCCAGATGGAGGATGAAGAGCAGAAGCTCACCACTGCCAGCCAGCTCCAGGGCTAAAGCTCCACCAGACTTAATCCAAAACTGGGCAAGTTGTCCAAGAAATCAAGGAAGAACTTGGGAAAGATTTGGGAGATCTTTCATCCCCATTATTTACAGCTTCCTACAAGTGCCAGAGGAGACTCCATCCCTCTGTCAGTGTCTGCAGGGAAGGGTCAGAGCAGGGGCCAGACTCTGCTCTATGGGGACAAGAGAAACTGGCAGAAACTGATGCCCAGGTAGTTACACCTGAATGTGAAAAACTTCTGTACTGTGTGGGATTACCCAGGGAGGGCAAATATCTCCCTCACTGGAGGTATTCCAGAACTGTCTGGACACAGCCCTGTGCCATGTGCTCCAGGATGACCCAGCTGGAGCAGGGATGCGGGACCAGCAGCCCCACTGTAGTCCCCCCTTCCTATCTGACCCTGAGGTTGCGTGAGCAGGAGTGTCCCTTGCCCCAGAGCCAGGGTGGCTTTTCTCAGGCAGCCCTGGCACAGTGCTGGCAGTGCTGCCCACACCAACACCCCTGTCCTGCTGATACTGCTGAGGTAGCCAAGCCTCACTAATGACTCCCCAACTCACTTCATTCACTTGGGTGCTAAGTGCATTCAGTGCTGCCCAGCTAATAGTCCCTGCCATCAACGGCACACACAGGAGCCCTGCCAAGATGACAATTCTGCCTCTTAAAAACACTCCTCACACCACTACACAAATGGCTCTTCCTCTGTGTCCCAAGCCTGACAAGTCTGTGGGAAATTTCCACCATCCCCCAGAGTTGGAAGCACAAGAGGAACACATTTAGGGGTGTGGGGTCCCTACACACCTGCAGCCCCATGAGCCAGCATCTCCTGCAGAGTCCAGGCACAGAGAGATTGGGATGGACAGGAGAACCATCAAAGTTCACTTTTTAGAATCATGGAATGGTTTGGGTTGGAAGGGAACCTAAAGATCACTCTGTTCCAAACCCCTGAACACCTTCCACCAGACCAGGTTCCTCCAAGGCCTGTCCAACTGGAACATGAACACTGCCAGGGATGGGGGATCCACAGCTTCTTGGTCTGCTCCCAGCAGAGAGGGATGCACAGCAGTGACTGGTTCTGCTGTGCCTCTTTCCCCTCCCTGTGGTGGGCAGCAGAGGTGGAGAATTTCCATGGATAACCTCTGGAGATTCAGCGATGCACAGGGACTGGAGAGCGACGGCTGGCTCAGCTGCTGCTGCACTTACTTTCAACCCATCACACAGCAACACAGCACAGACAAGACTTTCCAATTCATCATTCTTAGGACTGTCCTCAAGTAGTTACCAGTAACCTGCATTAACCTGTTCCCCATCAACTGGAGCACAGGGGAAAGACAAAAACTCAAGAAGCTCAATTGCCAAAATTGCGAGACCAGGGCACAAACCAACCCAGCAAACCCCCAAGTTTGTTCTAAACTGCCATTTTCCTCCCCTGGTCACAGCAAAGCCTGTGACACAGTGCCTATAAATTTCCTCTAATGATGTAGCAGTGAGGCAGAGCCCCATCTGTGCCTGGGCACAGGTGAGACTTTTCACTATCGTGTAAGTGCAGGCTGCCTTTCAATTACACTCACCAGCCCATTAGGCAAATTAGATTTGCATATGAGAGGATAACTAGAAAGTCAAGAAATAAGCCCTGAAGGCAAATACATTCTAGAAGCTACATGTCCCTGGGAAGATGTGGACGGGGAGTTTGCTGTTCAACCCTTTAGGGCTACTTTAGGTTTTCATGGTGTTCAGGTTTCTCTCAGAGCTGGCGTGGGTTTGAGGACAGCCTCTCCACTAGGCAGAACTGAAGCCAGACAAAGACATCTGCGTTCCCTGCATCCCCACCTCCCTAAAAAGATGCCCATTTCTGCAGGGCTTTGCATCATTTGCAGGTTCTGCTTTGCAGTATGCTGGGAAGGAGATGAAAATATTACTGGTGTGAGAGAATCTCAATTGATTCCACCTGCGTTTCAATAATAGATCACTGAACTACAGAGTTATTCCCAGCACCCTAAGAAGGTCCAGAGGGACATGATACCCAGTGGTATGGCATTACACATGTCCCATGTCACTGAGGACACTCAGGTGGACTAAACACTTCTGCTCAGGTGATTCTGAAGAATTCATCCGCCTGCACACACTTTTTTTTTTTCTGGTGAGTGTATGCAAAACAGAGACAACCTAGCTCATCTCCCAGAATCCAGATGGCACTTGCAAACCTTGTCTGTGTATCAAATGTTGTTTTTTAGATCAAGTGTCCCTGGTTGACAACACAGAACTTCACGATGCTATCTTTAGAGAGGCTTCTCTGCAAAGAAACACCCTTGGAGCATACGTTGCAGGAATATGCTAATGTGGCAGGGTGTTTTCAGCGGCCACAAATGGATCTGTTCCTGGGAGCTCAGACACCCCACAACAAGCTGAGCCTGGCTGGAGATAAAGGGTCACCCAGCCCCTAGGGAAAAGATGCACCAAGAAGTTAAAAATCGGAAAGAAAGGTGAAGTTACACCACTGGAGAGATGCAGGGTGAGCTCACAGCAAGTGCACTCACACACAAATGATGATTACCAAAAAACTCTACTAAATGACTGAGGGCATCTCAAAACAGACAGCAAAATCCAAGACTTTCCATTCCTTGACTTCTCCTACAAGTTTAGAGATTCTTACCCTATTTTCTCTTAAGCTAAGTTCAAGGATCTTAGAAAAACCCAGTGATTTTTCTTCCTCAAGGTCTTCACTTCCTCCTCCACATTTCATGCAAAGATAAAAGCAGCACACGCCAAGTAAGGTCTTTAAAACCAGCCCATTAATAAAGAACAAAACTTCACAAAACTTGCAGTTTCACATATTCCTGAGATAGTCATATTAACTTCAATGAAAAAGAATGGTAGCAGTTGCTAAAAGAAAACCCCAGCACCCCACCCCCGCCCCAAAAACCCACCCTGAGTTGTTTTCTATTCTCCTCAGCACCAAGGACAAGAATCATCACCTGCATGTGAAAAAGCATGAAAAAACCTCTGACTTATACACACTCCCCACTAAGCACCAAAACGGCCTAACAAAAACCAAGAAAAAACAAAGCAAGGTGCAGAAACAGGTTATGCCCTGGGATCAGAAGGTGACACCAACAGCACTGAGGTGGCAGAAATAACCCCTCGCGCCTGCTGCTGAAAAGAACATTTCAGAACAGTGACATCAGGTAAAGCAGCAGCTTTTGAAAAAAGAAAGTGATCCAGGAGGTAGTTCCTTCCATATTGCAGGCGCTCACAGTAAACACCATATGGCCTGTTAATTTAATTAGGGAGAAGAAACCCCCTAAGTTTGAGATTTGACTTTGAAGGGTTTAAAACAAGTCTGAGGAAAATCGCTCGAGATATTCCATGAGGTTGCCTTGCCTCCTTCATTCACCTTCTGACCTGCTGTAGCTAGTGGCTCTCCCCAGGCTGCACAGCACCCCTAAGAGCTGGAATTGTTTTAGAAGCCCACTCACTGCCTTTCCCACCACTGCACCTGCACGGATGCTTCCCTGGGAGATCTGGGTGGTCCATGTCTGGCAGCCAAGCCAGGAGAGGTCTGCAGCAGGAAGGAGGGACTGGGAGTAAATAAACCCAGCACTTCAGCTGAATGCACCTTCTCAGATAGCAATGAGAATTTTTGTTTTGAATGCTCACAATCTACACTGGCAGGTCTCACCTGTCAAAAGGAGGATGGAACTCATGATGAAGGTCAACGTGACAAATGGTGGAGCATCAATGCTGAGGTACTAAGCCTCAGGGCAAGTCCACTCCCCATCTATAGCTAAGTTTGCATCTGTAATCTTGAGATCAATCAACCAAGCTCCAGCTGTCCCTAAAAACTTTTGTATCTGAGAAAAGTCTCAGTGCAGTGGCTAATTGCAGACTAGCCAGGAGACTCTGTTTGCTGAATAAAATGTCATTCTCCGTTATGAATATATCTTCCATGTCTCTTTGTGAGCAGAGAGAGGCATTTCTAGGATCATTTCCAGCTAGAGGTTTGCTTTCCTGCCTCTGTACCACAATGGGACACTGCAGCACCACTGGCACACTGCCCTGCCAGGTCTGTGCACCGACTGCTCAGTGCATCACCAGCAGGAACAGGAGAGATCCCGTGGAAGTGGCTGCTGGGGCACCACCAAGAATGCAAAGGCACAAAAGGTGATGATTCCCTGAGGAATGGCCTCCCAAGCTGTACCAGGCTCTTGGTGCTGCTCTCACCTTCAGCAGCCCCCTGAGGCCCAGGCAGCAGCAGAAACATCTCCACGGTGCTCCAAGGGCCACCACCCCTCACCAGCTGCTCTGTCAGGAGCCTCCAGCACAAACCTCCTCAGCACAACCTTCAGGGGTCCCAGCTGGGTAAGGGAACCGCAGCGTTTCTCCAGAGAGGTGTGACCAAGTGACCCCAGGCCTGGGCCAGGGCTTTGGCACCCAGGTGCTCGGGCAGGGCACAGAGGGAAGCTCTGCCTGATGCCTCCAGCACGGGCACGAGCCGCCAGGCTCCTCAATTCCTGCCTGACCCCACAGGACGTGACCCGCCTGTGTTCCCCACCGGAGATGCTCCGTGCCTCTGAAGAGCAGGTGCATTTCCCAGGCCCAGGTAGGGCACCAAGGGATGCTCCCTCCCAGCTTCCTCTCCCCAGCTACAGCCCATCTTGTCTCGAGGAAAACCCAGGATGCTCCATGCCAGCACTACCCCAGCGGGTATTTTGGGAGGTGTGGACTTTTATAGGAACAATCATATCGTTCCTAGAAATTTGTAACCTCGGTTGGCATGGAGTTTCTCCTTGGCTCCTCTCAACAGTTGACTACACTCACAAATTAACATCCCACTTGTTTAATTATGTTTTCCTTTTCCTTATCCAGACCCAGGCTGGGATCTGTATGTCCCTTTAATAGGTGTGTCACAGCAGTATGCCAGTTTCCCATTTTCCAGTTAAAAAAAAAAAAAAAAAGCCAAAAAACAAGCCCAAACCAAAATAACAAAACATCTAAAGCCCAGCAGACTTCTTCCTGCTAGCAAGAAAACCTCCTCTCAGGACACTGCAAAGATTTAATTTACTACCAATTGCCCTCTGGTTATTTTACATTTATGGGGTGGGGGCTGAAGAAAGGAAGAAAGCAGAGAGGGTGTAATTAGCTTTGCTTGTAAAATGTTCATCCCAGTTGTAACAGCAACTGGAGCCTATCGGGGGCTTAATAGATTTCAGGGTTTTGTTGAAGCTGAAGGGTCTGTGTGAGGGTGGGAATAAAAAAAAAAGGGGGGGGGGGAAATATTAAAAAAAAAAAATCAATAAGTGGATCCTACATCTTGCCACAACCCCATATGGAAGTAATCAAGCACAAGGGTGGCAGCTGGGGCCAATAACAGTCACCTGCAGCCGAGGGACGTGGGGGTTTGGGATGGGTTTTTAATGCTAATTTCCTGGAGGAACAATGCGGGAGCGGCAGCCGAGGGCGGCTGAATGGGGAGCAGCGGAACAATGGCTGCACCTGGCGCTGCGGGCAGCCCCGAGCCGGCACACGGCCGCAGCGCCCCGCACATCTGTTCGCACAATGCCCGCTGCCCGCAACAGGTCCGCCCTCCGCCCCGCTCATCCTCCCCTCCGCCACGGCCACGGACACTCACGGCGTTCGCCAGGGGTTTCTTGGTGGGTTTGGTTTTTTTTCTTTTGGTGAAAGGGATGGTTACACGGCATCCCGCCGGCCACAGATGAGGAGAGGAAGGAAAACTGACTCTTGGCTTTGAAAGAAGTGCAGGTGTCGTTGGTTTTTGCAAATGGTGTTCTGGCCACCTGTGACTGTCCTCCTGCAATATCCCCCCACAAGTCCCGCTGCAGGCACCAGAGATGGGAATCCCGCGGCCGGGAGCGCGCCCAGGAAATTCAATTTGCATTATTCCAAAGCCTTAAGCTTCACTTATAAAAATGCCACTGCCCAGCGCAATAAAAGGCATGATAGTTACACTTTAAAATGCTTTGAAACCTCTGAAATCGCTATTGTCCTGTCGGACATAAGCTGCTGACACACAAAGCCGTGCTAAGGTCAAGGTCCTGCCTCAGAAAATTGCTTGCAGACCCAGGAACTGAACCCAAGCCTCTCCGTGCTGCACTTCAACTGTGGGATCACCGCTCACCATTTCTTCCTGGCTGCTGCTCCCACTCTAAACAAAGGTTTTTCCAGCCGTTCCCTGAACGCTGCATGAATTAGGGCAGTCTCCATCATAAAAATAAAAGTTGAACAGACTCCCAGAGACCTGCAGTGACGCTGCCCCCGGGGACTGCTCTGGAGTGTCTGTCGAAACACATTTCATACCTAGCTCCTAACAAGCAATCAGATATGGAAATAGTCACTAGATAAAGGCAAGCTTACAATCCAGTCCAGAACAAGTATGGATAAGCCAGCTCTTATAATGGGAAAAAGCCCAACAGGCAACAGATTATGACCATCTCCTACTCAAATTTAAAAACCAGCCAGCATTGACTTAAATCTGCCTCATGTGCCCAAGTCCTCAAATGACTGTGTTCAGCTCTCCAGCTATACTATAAACATCACACAGGCACGTCAAACAAATCTCGTTTTTTGTCCAAACCTTGAAAAAAACAGATCTGGAAAAAACAAGAGGCCACCTGGCTCCCCCATCCCATCCCATAACCGTGGGAGAGCGCTGCCTCCTGCTAAATGCTGCTGGTGGTTACTGCATTTATGGGTCAATTTGGGGACTGGAGGGCTGATTGACTTGAAAACTCAGCTCCTGCAGTCAAACCATACGAACCTGTCAAACCAGTGATAACCTCTACAAGCCAAAATCCACCGTGGGTGAGGCAAGACAAAGCTCTGTAAAGCAGCAGTCAAATCATTTGGGACTCATACTCAGTGAGACAGGCAAGGCAGCATTAAGTGAAACCCCACTCTCTGAGGGCACTGGTCCTCTAAGACTGAAAATAAACCAGAAAAAACCCAAACCAAACAGCCTGACCCAGAGTGCACGTGAGCAAAGCTCCCTTCGCTTTGGCGGATTTAAACAAGCCTCTGCAACACCCGCAGATGCAAGTTGCAAAAATAGCAGCATCTTGGAAGTAAGCAGGGGCTGTGGCTCCAGTCCCTGGGCAGAGCAGAGCCTGGCTTGGCAGCACTGGTTTGGCCTTTTCACTATTAAATGGAGTTTCTGCTCTGTTCCTCGGGGCATTCCCTGTGTAATAGAGTTCTCAGATTAACGATTCACTCTCCTTGCCTTTAGCAGTTCTGCTCCTTCCTCAAACCCTTCAAATCCTTCCCTTGGCTTAGCTGCACTTTCCTGTTGGCAGTATTTGCTCAAACTGCCTTTGCTTTACTCTCTTTTCCTTGTTTCCCACACTGGAGTCTCTAAGTTTTGCATTATTTGTGTGTTTCTCTAGCTGCTGGATGTGCTGGGCTGTGAAGGGCACACAGTCACGTAGGTGAAGTCTAGGTAGTTCCAAAAATCAGACTAAACATCTTTTCCATATTAATAGTGAAAATCACATCATCCAGCAGACAATAGTGGGGGGAAAAAAAGTGTCTTTATTTGCATGTCCTGCACCATTTCTATAAAATTACTAGGACTGATGACAGAGTTTCAAACCACCCTCTTCTCCAAAATGCCACCACCACTCTCATCTAAGCACTCGGCTCATCAGGCACCCTAAATCCTTTTTACAGATAAAGGAGCCTGATGAAAAAAAAGAAAGTTTCCTGAAGGGCTTGAGCAGGACTCTACCAAAGGAGTTGTTTAATGGCCAAATCGTGCTGCCCCGATGCCGGCAGAACTTCCGTTTGCTTAATCAGGGCTCCACTTGCAAGGAGACCGCAGCAGCAGCTGCTCCAACCCCCTGCACTGCCCTCACAGATTCGGGAAGTCTGCAGAGAGCAGCAGCAGAGGAGCACGGCTCTTTGCTCCTAGATATCATCACACCCTGTATGGCTTTGCTGGGCATTTTTGGGGTTTCAAACTCCTCTGTGCTGGTGCACTTTTGAGATGTTGAAGTGCACACATTTCTTGTGTCTCCTCTCCAGGGACACACAGGAGGTGTTTGGTGTGTCTCTAGAAGCAGACTTATAATAATATATAGTATTTTTAAAAGCCTCTACCCAAATGCTTACATGCTGCAAAAGAAACAAAACCTTAAGGTGGCCCATGGAGTGGCCAAACTGGGCAAGCACAGAGCTGCAGCCCAAGCACAGCACCAGGGAGCCCAGCCAGGCTCTCCCCCAGGAAACCCCATCATTTGGCATGGTTAAGGCTAACTCGGACAAAGCAACACCAAAGGGAATCATCCTGCACCAGGCAGCCCAGCAAATAATCCTCTCTTTTTCCAGCCTGACAGCAAAGCGATGCTCAGCCACATTTCAGCTCCCCAAACTTTGAGTGCTGATTTTGGTGCATCTCCTGTGGCTGGGCAGGATTTCTCCAGCACATAAAACGGACTGAGTATCATTGCACAGGAGCTGAGCAGTGTAGGGAACAGAAAAAAAAACTGGTAATATTTGGGGAAGCAGCTTAAACATGCAACAGAAGAATCTTTATAACAAGCTACACCAGAGGGTCAGAGGAGTAATTTCAACTGCTGAACCTTCCCAAAAGACAGGGAGGGGGGGGAAATGGCAGGTTTAAACTAAATATGCAAGATCCAGGGATTACAACAGAAAAAGAGAAAATACAGCCTGTCTACAGCCCGACAGTGAAAATATACAGGGGAGGTGTGCTCTGGTATCAGAAGATTGATCTGGGAGATTTAGATGCTGGGAGCATCAGTTGCTGCTCAAGGAGTGCAAAGACAAAAAGGGAGCAGCCTCTGCCACAATGCAGAGAAGCCCTGAAAACATGGGGAAAATTAAGGAAATTTGGGAGCCAATGGAAGAAATCCACCTCTGCAGTTTACCCCCCTCCTCCCAGCTTCAATACCAGCATGCAGAAACCAGAGTAAGCCTGGGCACAGCAGAAAACCACGTTCTGCTAAAACACACAAAACCCTTCCTGCTTTGCCATTTCCCCAGAAAACGCCACATCCCAGCCCTCTGCTCATGGACGGGGGGGGGGGGTGGGGGGAAGAAAAAAAATATATAATAACCATTCCATAGCAACCCAGAACGAGCTGTACCGCAGCTCTCCTCAGAGAGAGTTTAGTGTTTTTTCAGCTGCAGAATCCTCGCATGCAGCCGGCTGGGCTATTGAAGTTTTCCCCGGCACTGCAGAGGACCGAGGCGAGGCTGGCAAAGCGCTGCGGCCGCCGCCGCTCCCACCCTCTCCCCGTACCTGCTCCCGGAGCTGGAGGCTCTGCCCAGCCCGCCTGCAGAAGCCAAGGAGCTCCCCAAACCTTGCTCAGGGCTGAGCATCCCCCCGAGCGGCCCCGGGTACGCCGAGCGCTGCTTAAAAATAATCCCGTTCTTTGCTTACCCTACCCAGCGAGGTTGCAAGGATCCAGCTGCTGTGCAATACACCTCGTTTCTTTCAAATAGGAAGAAAAACGCTCTTCCTCCTCCTCCTCCGCCCGTGATCTTCGAGCGCAGCCGGAGCCCAGCCTGCCTTCTCCTTTCATTAGCTGGACATGTGTCAGGTCCCGCACATCTGCGATTTCTCACTGCCTGGAGCCGCCTGTCCGATTCCAGGGAAACACAGATGGATCCCAGATGGGAAGGTCCTGCCAAACAGACCAGCTCTCCACCTTGCCAGAATACCCAGCTTAGAGGCACACACCCTCGGCTCCCTGCCTGCTCCCTGCCTGCGCCGCGCTGCTGCCAGGCTGCTCGCCAGCTGATGTCACCAGGCACACACCTACCAGCGCCTCGCCGCCCGCCTGACATTAACTTGTTAAATACACGGAATTTGTTTATGGCCGGCAGGAACAGCGAGGCAGCGGCAGGAGCTCAAGAAGACGCTGCCACCCTCCCCAAAGCAGCCGTGCCTTGTGCGGCACCGGGGGCGCAGCAAGCCTCTGCCTCAGCGCTGGGTTTTGAAATCGGGACGAGCTGTTGAGTAAACCGGCGGATTAATTTTCCGAAGGTTTCCCCATGCACGTAAATCTTCGCTGCAAACTCCCCCCCAGCAAGCCCAGCGCCAGAGTTTGCGGCGCTGGAGAGCGGCATGTGGTAGCAATTAGAAGCAACAACAAGATAACAAGATACTGATGTTGCAAGGGTACCGAACGCGGACTGGAAAATTCAAAGGAAGAGCAATTAAACGTGTAACATACTACCCGGCTCGAAGAGGAAGTGTTAAAGGAAAATGTAAATCTGAAATGTTTTACACCGGGAGTAAACTCCACCGGAGATGTCAGAGCAGTGAGGGAGGCTCTGAGATCTCTGGGCACGACCACACTTGGCCATCTCCCCCATTAACGCACAGACGCGGCGGCTCTGCCACCTACAAACCTCCCGGTAATCCCGAGCGGCTGCTCCCCGAGGTGCGGCGTGAACAACACATAGCAACTGGAGGCCCCTGACTAATCCCATCAGGCCGGCACCATTCACCGCCAGCCGGGCGCTGGGCAAACACGGATTTACACAACGGCATCCCCGGCCCCGGCTGCCGGGGTCCTGCCCCTCCACCCCTCCAGACGGCCCAAAGTCTCCTGCTCCTCATCATCCCACTGCCAGCTCCCGTCAGAGCAGCCAGCACGAGAGGCAGTGTTTGCATTTTGCCCGCAGACCGTGCGCAGGCACACTTTAAGATCTCAGGAATGATTCACTGCTCCGGTCCGTACAGCTGAGCAGGTTCAGGTCTTGATCCTTTCCAAATCTCTGCAGTCAACACCTCCTTTGCAGGCAACACCACCTTTCTCTCCAGCTACTTTTTTTGAGAACCAGGGACCTCAATACTTTCCTAGTTCAGCAAACTAAGAGCCTGCCACTGCCCAAGCTGGGGGATGCTGTTTTTTCACAAGCCCAAAAATCACACATGCCAAATTCTCCACAGTTGGTGTAGGCATGACGGGATAGTTACTTGTTCACAGGCAGCAAAATGCTCCTTTTTATGAAATTCCCAGTGCTCTAGCAGGCTACTGCTAACTGCTATGTCCATAAACCTTCTGAGGTACTGCCCCCCGGCATCTCACCTAACCCTTCACCCTGGCTTCTCTGCTGCTTATTCCTAATTAGTTTAAGGTACCTCTGTTTCCCTTTGGGAGGGGAAGAGGCTGTAAAGGGAGAAAACTGCTTTAAAGGAAGCATTAAAAAGCATTCTGCAAGCAGGCACGGTATGAGCTCATGAACACAGGGGCCACAAACTCCTCCTGCAGAGGACAGGCCTCCCAGTACAGGCAGGATGCTGCATGATAATGGGGGGGGGGCAATTTGGGCAGCAGACTTTGGGCTGCTGTAGTAACACGTGAAGCTGCTGCTTCCCTGGCTAGGCAAACACATCACTCCGAGAAGAGCAGCCTGGCTGCAGGCAGTGGGGACACAGGTTTACAGCAGCTCTCCCTCCTCCAAACCTCACCCAAGAGCAGCAATTCCACATGCTTCAGTTAGGAAAAAAATAAGTGAATCATATTCAAGTATCAGCACACAAACACCTGGAGCATCCTATGGGATGATGCTCAGGCAGCAAAACAGGTTGGGAACAGGCTGAGCCAACAGAGCCTCCCAGCACCCCCTTCTTCCAGCAGCCCAGTCCCCACTGGAGGGGCTGCTGGCAAGGCACATCAATAAAACATTCAAGTTCAGAAAGTTCAGCTCGCTGGGGCTTCTGACACTTCTGATGGAGGTTGCGCAAAATACTGAAGCTCTCAATATTTCATAAGCTGAGATGGAAAAACCATCTCTAAATTACACAGACAATGAAGGGAGGCACAACCCAAGCAGCTCCACCAACACCAGAACTAATAAAGTTATTTTCCTATGGACTTGCATCTCATGGTGGGCTCCCTGGCACCTCACTCTATGAGGTCCCCAACAGGAGCTGTCCCTGGCCGGGTCGTGGTGACAGTGGTGGCTCTTATGTGGATTCTCTGATGTCTTCTAAGAAGCAAGCTCATGTTGCAGCTCTGTCCTCAGTGGAGATGGTACCAGGCAGATGGATGCAGCCCTGCGCTCTCAGCATTAAGAATCCAGCATCAAACACCACTGCTCCCTGTCCAGCCCTGTCCCAACATCCCCAAACCAGCCTGAAACTGGGCAGTGAACTCAAAAGCTGACTTTGGTCTGAGTGCCACAGGGGGGATGCTGTATGATGAACAGCAGATGCTCAAGTGGTGCTGCCTGGGATCTGTCAGGTCTTTGGGTCAAAGCCATATGAGAAGTACCCTCAGAAGGCACAAGGGACATCCTTGGGTTGGGGGCTTTATGTGAAATAGGTAACCAGCACGAGGTGCTCCCTTGCCTGCTTTTTTAATGGTATTTCAGCTTAAGGACCTGAACAGTTTGTAACACTTCACACAAAAGCTGTCCACAATTGTGACAACTGGGTTCTAACTACCCTTTGTCAAGCCACAGCCAAATAAATCTCTTCAAAGTTTTTACAACCTAAGGCATTTTGAAATGTCAAGAACTCAGGTCACTGCAAGTATTTTAAGTATATTACCAAGACTTTATAAACCTTCATGAAAAGGCACAGAACTCTTTGTCATGGTGTCCACAGCCCACTGTCTACCAAACCCCCACCATCCCCAGGGAAAACATCCCCACTTCTTGCTAGGGAGACAGGAATACACCAGACCTCATGGTTCACCACTATAGTAAGAAAGATGGATGTGTGCTTTTAGGTTCTCCAGATAAAAAACCTATAGACATCAGGGTGCCATGAGTGGAAGTCATTGCCAAACCTTCTTTGCAAGGCTCATGGATTGTCTGACACATGATCCATGTGCCTCAGCTCAGCCCAAACCATGACCTACCCCACAGCTCATCCCAAAGCTCACCATGGGCAGAGGCAGATCCGTGAAGTAGAGAATCACAAAATCCCAGTGGTTTGGGTTGGAAGGGACCTTAAAGCTCATTTCATTCCACCCTCTGCCATGGGCATGGACACCCTGCACTAGCTCCAAGCCCTGTCCAGCCTGGCTCTGGACACTTCCAGGGATCCAGAAGCAGCCACAGCTTCTCTGGGCATCCTGTGCCAGGGCTCCAGGTTACTCCAACCACCATTCAACCTGGGATGGGGAGTCCATCCACATGTCATCTACTGACCCCCCTCACTGTTCCCAAGAGGCTTGTCTGCTCCTAAATATGCATTAAAGCAGGTTTTGTAGCCCAGACACCAGCGGCACAGCGGAAGGAAGCAGAACTGCAGGCAGCATGGGGAGAACTGGTTTCCCCAGTTCACCATGCTAATCTGCTTCTGCTTTCTTCTCCTGGGAATGTTCCATGGAAAGAACGATGCAAGCAAAGTTTGAACACTGGGAGCTATTGATACCTGCTGCTCAGTGTGGTTTCTGAGGAAAGTGAGGAAATCTGAAGAATTTTTCCAGTTTGCAGTGGAATTTTTATGCCTATCACAGCCCATTGCCACAGCGAGCACAAGAGGCCTGAACTGCTTCTGATTTCTCTGCTATTCCACAGATATTTCGTGATGTGTCTCCGCTTTATTTTTTGCCTGCTGTGTTCTTACCTCAGAAAGAAGCTTCACTTGAATTCAAGGCAACTCTGGAAAGCCTTTGCCTTTTTAAGCTGACCACTTTCCATTGCACAGAAAAATAAATCCAAATGCACTAAGGCAGCCAAAGCCATTTATCAGGCTAAGTAGAAACCGTAAATTCATGCTAACTGGAATCTGATGGAAACCAATTGGGATCCTCCTCCTCCTCCAGGCTCAGGTCTGGCAGGAAAGTCAAACATTTTATTGCCTTCTTTATGCCTTACAAGACAGTGGAGCCAAGAAAGGACTGCTCCCTTTGAAGCAATGCTGGTAGGGTTGCAAGGGACACTCAGTGACTTGAGTTCAAGCTCAACCCCCCACAACAGAGATTAGACCTCTCCCTCCATCCCTGGCAAATTTATCACATTTAACAAACATCCTCTTTTCAATACATCCATTATTTGAATTAGCACATGGCAGATTACGTTAACAAGCTTAATTTGTCATAGAATCGTGGAGAAAGGTTTGGGTTGGAAGGAACCTTAAAGCTCATCTTCTTCCACTCCCTGCCAGGGACACCTTCCACTGTCCCAGGTTGCTCCAAGCCTTGTCCAGCCTGGCCTTGGACATTCCAGGGGTCCAGGGGCAGCCAGAGCTGCTCTGGGAACCCTGTGCCCGGGCCTCAGCACCCTTACAGGGAACAATTCCATCCTAATATCCTGTCTAACCCTGCCAAGGCACACCCTCATCACTTCCAGACCCTTGTTCGAAGTCCCTCTCCAGCTGTCTTGGAGCCCTGTGAGGCACTGAAAGGGCTTTAAGGTCTCCCTGGAACTTTCTCTTCTCCAGGCTGAACATCCCCAGCATTCCCAGCTTCTTCCCAGAGCAGAAGAGCTCCAGCCCTCAACAAAATCCAAATCCAATCACGTTGCCTCCTTCAGGAGTGAACATGAGCAGTGTTTGGCTTTTGTGCCATTTCAATCCTGCCCAGGGAGGGGGAAAACCACATTAAAAGTTGGCCTTAACTGAGCTGGAAGAATTTTACACCCAGAGCATCCACAATCAGACATTGCCAAAAAATCCCCAAAACAGTCAGGGGGAGCAAAGATGCAGCAAGGAGTTAAACACAACCTGAGGAAGTTATTGAAGTTACTCCTGGCCACCCATTAAGGGAGGGGACACACATCACCTAAGCACACGATGCTTTATTCCTGTGGCAAACATGTAAAGAAAAAACATGCAGGAACTGATGTCCTATGCAAAAATATCCCCTCCAAAACAACAAACCAGTTCCTAAATCTAACACCCTTGCTCTGATTAGAAATCCAAGCTTCTGTAGCTGTCACGGGTATTTAAACCAAACACAGAAATATGGAAAAAATGAGTAATCCTATTTGGAGAGAGTAAAATCCAGCCTGCAGAGGATTAATTCTAGTCCAACAGCCCTGCAGCTTGACAGTATTTTCCAGATCAATAGCAGTGCCATTTGATTACAGAGATTTGTTCAAATACATACATCCACTCCCCTCCAGTTGTCATTTTGGTGATTCTCAGCTTTAGTTGCCCAACACCCAGACCAGGAGCATTCCTGGCACTGGAAGCTGAGTGGATGGAGCTTTGCTGCAGCTCTCAGCCACCTCTCCACTGCTTTAGAAAACCCAATTTCCTGTCTACATCTGAAAGTTTTGCCCCACTCCTTGCAGGACCATCCTCTTTAGCACTTGTTTAGGGTGCAGACAAGCTTTGGAAGCCAAAATCCTCCCTTTCCAGCTGGGCTGGTGGCTTTGAGAGCTGTGTCCTGGCTCAGGCACCCTACTCCAGGCTCCCAGTGCTCCTCACTCATGCTCACAGATGTGGAAGACCATTTACGATTAAGAAAGCACAGGTTAAAGCCTAACAAAGGAGCAGAATTTGGGGGGTTTGCCTCATCCCAGGGGCCACTGTGAGCAGTAAAACACACCTGATGGATCCCAAGCCCCTTCCCTACAGCAGGCTCACTACATCCCAGTTAGCTTCCAGCACCTCCCTCCACTGCTGCCTTCCATGCCACAGGCTCTGGCTCTTTCCCTGAGAATGGCTTTTCCTTCTTTACCTCAGGCTCCTTTAACAGAAACCTTTTTTCCCAATCTCACTCTGAGCTTCTCTCTGGGCCCTGCAACTGCACGTGTGTGAGGGCTGCTGGGGCTCTGCTCCTCTCCCAGTACTTCAGAGGAGGAAAGTGGTACCCTCCCACCCCACAGCCACCCAAGGAGGGTTCTTTTTGCATTAATTAGTTGTCAGTAACCTGGTAACCTTGATTAAAAATATCACAATTCCAGTCTCCCTTAAAAAAAAAAAAAAAAAAAAAACAAACAAAAAACAACCCCACAAAACAACAACAAAAAACAAACACAAAACCAAATCCCAAGTTGTTTTGTTCATTACACCCAGGGAAACCACCAGCTGAGGATTTTAAGCAAGGTTTCCCAGTGGCATCTCAGTCTGGTGGCTTTGCAGGTTTAGCCCTGAGCAGAGTTCCTTTCCTTCCAGCCTCAACTAATCACAAACCCCCCACATTTCAAACGCGGTTTTTGCCAGTTTTTCCTACATTTATTTTTTACCCCTTTTTCTTTGCCAGCTCCCTTCTCCTGCTTTCCGCTGACCCTTTAGCCCAAACAAACGCTGGCTTTGGGGAGAGCAAAAAAGAAGAAAGAGCGCAGCGCAGCCCTTTGCGCCTGGCCCGGCATTCCAGCGCTGCGCTCCCGGCTCCACCAAGTCTGATTTAGGAGCACTGCTGGGAGCGATTAGTTTACGAAAGGCCCAGCACGCCCACCCAGGCACAGGCAGGGCGAGAGGCTCCCCTTTCACCGCTGCCCTGCGCCGCCCGGAGCGCAGCGCTCGGCCAAGGCTCGGCCCGGACGGCGGGCAGAGGGCAGGGAACAGCGCTGGACATCGTCCACAGCCCCGTGCTGCCGCAGGAGAGGAGATTAATTAATGGGATGCTTATTAAGAGAGCTCAGCCTCCATCCAGACTCTCCTTTTATCCTGCCCGTCGTTCCTTGTTGCCGTGTCCTGTAACCACTTTCTCCTTTTCCCGTATCCTTTTTCCGTTTCCATTGCCGTGCTTTTAATCTCTTCTTTTAATCTGCCGCCTTTTTTTTTTTTTTTTTTTTTGCCTTATCTTTGCTTCCCTTCTCCACACTCTGCTTCTACCACCTCCAGGCTCCTCATCTGCTTCCATCCCTTCCCCAACAGCACAAAGAATCCCCAGAAGCCCCAAGAGAAAACCTGAAAACCATCACTGTCCTCCCGGCCACTGGAAGCCCATGGGATCTGCTGAGCAAGCTCAGCCACCTGCCCAGGTGTCTGTTACCTGACCCTGTTCCCCTCTCAGAATTAAAGCATGCAACAGCCTCCCAAAAATGTGTGCCATGGGGAACTTAATGGCATACTCTGCCAACAGCTGCCAGACTTTGGCCAGCTCACTGCCCCAAACTGCCTGCCCAAAATGCCTGGTGTGGATGTAAGACAGAGTTAACTCCCCAAAACTGAAGATCAGCTCAGTGGTGGGAGAGGCAGTGAGAAAGGAAAGGGGGGAAGAAAGCAATGAAGCATCATTTTGGAGTCATCAGGGTTTTGACATTCTCCAACTGGCTTTTATTAGCATTGCATCTGTGTTTGGGTGCCTGAAGGAGGAAAAAAAAATAATAAAAGGAAAGACTCATTTCCAGAGGTACAAAGCAATCAGCAGGTTCTCTGTGCTTCCACTGCCTCTGGAGTGCTTGGATGCAGCTCAAGGAGGACCAGGCACAGTGAACAAGGACCTGAAATTTTATTACCTTCCCCTCCTGCCGGAAGCAGAGCCCATTTGCAGATTTACAGCTCGTGTCAACAGGAAGTTCGTGTTTACAAGTTTCCTGGAAAAAAAGCCAGCATTCCTGTCCTCCACCACAGCCCGGTGGGAATGCTGCCTCGTGGGGGAGTGCTCAGATGGATATGGGAGACAGGAATGAGTTTTAGCCATGTAAAACATACAGACAAATAGATAAAGCTATGAAAAAAAATCTGAAGGCCAGAAGGAGAACAGTAATTCAGCAATTTGGTGGAAAATGCACAGCAAGACAGCACAGCCGTGTCTGGAAAAATACTTTTGTAGCATCTGGGATTCACACTTCAAAGAAGCAGAAGAATTTTAAGAGGATGAAAAGCTATATTCAGGCTAACATGAATTTTTCTCCTTCTGGCCCAACTCTCCTGTCATTTCCATTACACTGTTCCTCCAAGAGTCACAGCCAAGCTCAGCTGGTCACACTGGGGTGGGCACTCCTCTCCCAGTGAAGGCACCAATGGGACCAACAGTGTGTCTCGTGGTGCTGCTGGATCCACCAGGATCCATCCATCCCCAGGCCCAGCCCCAGATGGAGCTGAGGACATTGTTTATTGCCTTCACAAACTGGAGCCCCGTGCCTAAACAGACCTATCTTGTGAAATCTGGATTTAAAATCTTCCCCTTTTATATGGTTATTAAAAAAAGCCCTAAAACAAAACTGAAACCAAATTAAAAAAACCCAAACCCAATATTTGTTCCAAAATTACACAAAACAAGAGCACATGAGGACAGCCAAAGGTCAAGTAGCCAGAGCTCTACCAGGATGCCAAAGACCCAAACCAGTAAATATTTATTTAGGCAGTGCTGTACAGTTTAGTAAAGACAGATATGGAGTGCTTAGGGAGGTATCTAATCTCCTGAGAACATACTGCTCCCAAGGAAAGCTTCTGTCTTGACAGATGGACATTTTCCAACAGCAGGATGATCCAATCATAGGATCCCTCTGAAACAAACTCATTCAACAACACACAGCAGGTACAAGAAAGCAAGTCTCAAAAAGCCACACTTAGCTTCTCCCTAGAGAAAGAGCTGAAGGAAACCAAGCTGACAAAGCACCCAACCCACCCAGCCTTAAAAGCTTCCAGGATTTCACATGCAGAAGCTTGAAACAACCGAGCTGTAGAGGAAACTCAGAATAGGTGCAGGCATCAGGTCCTTCCAGTACCACCACAGCTGGGGACAGCTGTGTCCTCAGCACAGACCTCCACTCATTCCCCAGGTATTTGAACTCTTTCCACATCAACCAGCAGCACTAAGAACAAAATTCCCAGTAGAATCAGAGAGATGAGAGAGTCATGCAAAGGTCCCAAAAGTTATTTTTCCATCCTAAGTCCTTAGCAGGAAACCATTACTGAGGAGCTGCCTGCCCTGGATCCAAGCATTTCACATCCAGGTGTCACCATCCTTGTGCAGAAGGATGGAAGTTCAGAGGGAAGATTTTGCAATAGGAGCATTTGCTGAAAGCATCCCATCAAAGTAGGCAGGTGTCTTCTACCCCACACAGTGGATATATGTGTTCAGACAACTTCAAGAACCAGGAGAACCTAAACATCTGTATGCAAATTTACATGCAAAGAGAGGAAAAAATCAAGAAAGTAACTACCTTCAATCTAAACCTCAGACTTACTAAACTTGCAACTTCAAAAGTCATCAAAATCCTAATTTTCTACACCATGAGTTACATTAAAAAACCCCAAAAACCTCAGGGAGAAGAATGAAACATCTTAACTTAAAAAGCAACAATAAAAACCTGGAGCAGGAGATAAAAAAAGAGAAATTAATCAGCAAAACTCCTCTAAAGTGGGGCTGGAGTCGACAGCAGAGGCAGTTAAACTGCAACATTCTAGAAAGAGCTAATTTGATTTGGCTGTTACTACTGGGGGAAAAAAACCCAACAGAACTAAAGCAGCTCAAACATACATTTACTTCCTCTTCATTTCACTAATCCTACCCACGGCTGTGGCCCAGGTGAAGCTGAGGTTATTGCCCCCAGCCTGCTCTGGGGTGTGCTCTGCCCAGGTGAGCCAGCACCTCCCGGGGCTGCTCTGAACTTCTCCCAGCTGTGTTTTCCCCAAGCCCCAAACGTCCCCACCTGGTTCTGCAGATGGAGCAGCTGCAGTTGAAGGCAAACACCTGGTGAGGCACAGCCCTGCCCTGCATTGCAGGGGGAGATCACACTCACAGCAGCTCCTGCCCTATTTAAGGCCGTGTCAGGGTTCTGAGTGCTGTGTTTGTGGTAAGTAATCTGCCTCCTTTGAGCCCAGAGAACCTGAAAAGCTCAGCTGGGCGACTCTGCACCGACCAGCCACCAAAAGCCTCCTGAAGATGTGGAAAGGAGTGCTAACTCCAGCACAGGTCCTAGCCAGAGCAGACCACCACTGGCTGCTCCAATGACTGTACCTCTACAACAGCTGCATTTCTCACACACCAGCTTTGGGCTGCACCAACCCCAGCAGCACAGGGCTGTAGATGTGTCCAGGCTCCCTGATGGGCTCCAGGCTGGCAGGAGGCTCCTTTGGGACAGAGGAAGGAAGACCCTGGTTCTGCTCACTGCTAATGTCTGACCTGGGGAATACTTAAAATTCACTTCTCTAGAAAACCATCTGACAACCACTCATCCTCTAGGGAATGTCATCATGAGCAGAGCAAGAGAAGCACTAGGAGCATGTTTTAAGGGATTTTTACAGCAGTCATGTCCAGTAACACCTCTCTCTTCAAGTCAATACTGCAGTCTGAGCAGGCTTTTAGGCCAACAGGTCATTCTTCTTGGAGACTCCCTACAACTAAGCAGCAGTGTCATACAAACACCTGGTTAGCAGTGCTGCTTCAGCATTTCTTTGCACCATTTCCCTCCAAGTTCTTGGTCAGTGATGGCAATATTTGTATTAAGAGCACAAGGGTATATTACTATAAGACTACAAACAGGAGAGACAGACAGTACACTAAAAAAACACAAATCTAGCAGGCTACAGACATTGATGGTCACCAAAGCATCAGCAAAAGAAGCTGTTTGTCACTTGGCAGTAATTTTCAAGTGACTTGAGCTGAAGTCAGTATTGTAGTCAGAGAGAAAAAAAAATCCATGAGAAATGCTCAAGGCCAGGTTGGAATGGGCTCTCAGCAACCTGGGATAGGGGAAGATGTCCCTGCCCACAGCAGGGGTTTGAAACAGGATGATCTTTAAGGTCCCTTCCAACCCAACCATCCTGGGAGTCTATGTGATAAAATGTTGGGGGAAAGGGAGATTTTAAGGGTTAAATTAAATCTTGCAAGGCCAATCTGATGGGAATCAGTTCCAGAAAGCCTGCAGGGTCAACTTGTATTGACTATAGAAGATCCTTGTGCAAATTAAAAGGTTTCCCTGCCTGTTTGTTTCGGCATATGGAAAAGCTGCACATTCATTCCCTGAGGTTTGCACCGAGGAGGCTGTTAAATGCCAGGACGAGTCTCAGGACTGGGATGTTTGGATGGCAAGGAGTGCTGGAGGTGCAGCCTGCTGCCATTCTCCCACGTGTTCAGGAGTCAAGTCAAATCAAGGCGACATTTGTAAAAGCCCCTCTCGGGCCCCGTTTCCAAACACCTGCATCCCTGTGTCCCCTGGGTCCCCAGCCCTCCTGTTTCTCAGTGCATCTCTGCAGGCAGGAGCAGCTCACTATGAAAATGCACAGTGCCTGTCCTCTTCACCCATGCAGAACAGCTAATCCCAGCAGGATAATCCTGCTTTAATGAGAAAACTATAGGACCTTTGATAAAGCATATAAATCTTATAAAAGCCCTGCTACGACATTCCTTAGTCTCTGGGACTGGATGACCGACCTCTAAAATGAATTTTGCATGTGGCTGTCTCAAGCTGTGGAAGGTAACACGTGGCAGGGAGAGCAAACTGCTCCCTCTTGTCTGCAAGACACCATAAAATCTGTAACAGTGCTGGAGGCAAATTTCCCATGCCTCTGGACATGTGTGCCTCTCCATCAACAAAATACCTCATCCTCTGCCTGCCGCAGGAGCCAGAGGACACCGTCATCTCCCACTCCTGTTCTCCAACTCACTTCCCCAAATGGGAATGGCCATGACAGAGCTGACCTGCCCCAAGGCAGTTGCTCCAAAGGTCCAGGAATTTCCTACAGCCCAACAAAGAGCTGGGAGATGGCAGGAACTGCGTCAGAGCCAACCTGGGCTGCAGCACAGCTGCTGAGCTCCAAGATAAACTTTGGAGCCTCTGCCAAAGTGGGAATCTGTCTCAGGTTTGGTATGACCAAAAAAAAAAAAAAAAATTTGAGAACAATTCCTAATTACAACTTAGGTGTAGAAATCCACAGACACTTTTTTCTGACCTCACAAGACCTTGCTCCAGCACCGGAGAAGAACCCAACGAATTGACATTTCAACACTTTCTTTTCCCCTCAAGTACAAACACACGACTGCTGAGAGAAAGCAGTGATGCTCTGACCTGACACGACCAGTCGTGTTGAGGGATAATTCCTGTGCTGTATCAGTGACTGGAATTACCAGGGCTTTGCCAACAGTTTAATGAGATGGAAACTCACGCTCCCACTGCCAGAATTTGTTTGTCGGGCCATAAACTATTTAGATGCCCTGAATATTTTGCTCCTGTGTTATAAAACAGGTGTGAAGAGGTGCATCTCCATTCACGGAGCTGCTGCTTGGACCAGCACAGCCTTCAGGACAGATCTAAATTCCTGGTGTGCTGCATGTGCACAGGCAGAGCTGTCCAGTGGCTTGTCCTTCACCAAAAGGGGCTCTCAGAGCCTGGATGGGGACTGGGTCACACCTGCCCAGAGTCCACCTGAAGCTGGAGGAGCTCCGAGTGGTGCTGCCAGGTTCTCCAGGGGTTCCCAGGCCACCTCAGACCAGCAGGAGCAGCAGCAGGACAGGAAAAGTGCAGTGCTGGTGGAAACTGAGGCAATCCTTACACATGCACAAGGGAAAAGGGGAGATTCCGTGCCAAGCAAACTATGTTGTTTTGTACCTGTGAGACTGAAGGCGAGAATTCCTGCATGGAACAGATCCTGCTCTTTGGTGCTCAAGCATCCTTACACCAGCAGGATAGTCCTCAGCACTGATGGAGGATCAAGATGTGGCAAACAATGTCCAGGAGCAGTGACTGAGCCTACAAGTGTTTTTTCTGAGCACATTTTACCATAAAAACATAACGAATTTCATTCCATTAGTTTTATCTCAAACTTAGCTTCCTTAATTAGAGGTACAGAGCTCGAGGGAAACTGCTGTAATTATTAAATGGGAAATAAAACCTGATGAACACAGTAACTGCAGTGACTGAAAACTTAAATAAAACTGGTAGAGGACAAATCAAGAAATATCTAAAAATCACCTGCTCAACAGCTTGTGTGCTCTGATAGTTATTTACCTATTCATATTCACAGAAGTTTTATTCTTCCTCTTGCTAAATTCAGTACTACACAAGGAAAAAAAGGGTTGTTCAACGAGACAAATATATTCAAGAAGAAAGCAGTCGACTTCCTGGGAATGTTTTTGGAGTACTCCAGGGCAAAACCAAGACTCTCCCTCAGAAGATTACATCAAATTAACTTCTAGGTGCTCAGCATGCCTAGATAAAGAGGAAAACCAAGCCTTCATGGAAAAAAAATCATCCCCTGGGGCAACAAAAGGACACCAGCAGTGTATTCTGGAATGTGGAAACTCAGGTGGGCCAGGAGCATTTATCTGAAGTCGGGTCTTTTGCAGCAGAGGGTGAATGAACACCAGTAAATGGATGAGGGTGATATCCACAACACCAGTGTGAGCTGATTTGCAGTCGCTGATAGGGGAGTCACAAGAGCAAGCCCCTGGCTGTGTGACACAGTTCCTGACCCGTGCTGGCTCAGGAGTGGCAATGCCTCTCTGGAAGAACATTCCTGAGGACGACACAGTTTCCCAGCACCACGTAAAGTACAGTGTGTCTCCTACTCACCATGGAAGGTGATCCATCAGCATCTGTAGTGTGAAGAGGGAAGCAAACAGCAGAAGGAAAGCAAAGTGCTAGAAAGAATTCCTGGCTAGAATTTGCTGCTTTAAATCTTCCCGTGAACATGGGCTGTGAGCTGCAGAATGACACACTCACACCGGGAAAGCAAAATGGGTACAAGGCTCCCATCCAACTTGGATTTAATGGCAGAGAAGATAGATCTGCTCTTTGAGAAAAATCCCAATTGTTGATTTCTATTTTGTCTGGCGATGGAGCACAGTATTCCTCCTTCCTTCCTGCCAAAAGTGGTGGAAGTACGACGTGCTTTAAAGTAATTACAGCAGCTCATCCCAGAAGTGGCTGCATTTCAAACGAGGCAGGAGATGCACAAGTGGGGAGTGGCTGCTCCCAGCTGAATGTTGAACCTGCCTTCAAACCTGGGGATGAAAAGGTTCTCTCCAAAACAAACCACCACATTTGCTTCCAATACCTGTCCAGTTTGTCCCTTTCTGGTACACCTAACCCTGCTGCACCTCCATGGACGGCTGGAAAACCCAGGCAGTATGGCACAATGTGGCACCCATGGGCAGGACATGCCTTCCCTACAGGGACTTAGCTTGAGCCAAGTTTTTTTGAACTGGTATCTCTCTGACTCCTCAGCAAAACTGGCAAACATTTGCCTGTGCCAAGCCTGTACCCCTCTAAACGCTGCAGTATTTGGAAATGTGCAGTATTTTCATTATTGGTAGAACAGCCGTAATTATCCAAATAAAACTATTACTATACTGGGCCTTTGATCATAAATAGAACTTAATGGATTTTATTACATCCCAGGAAGCGAGAGCTACAGAAGGAAAAGTATTGCTAAATGTGCTTTTCTACTACCTATCAATTTCTCCTAAACACTCAGCACTTAAGAAATACCCAAAGAAACACACTGCTCTCACTGCATAACCATTGCAAGTTCCCCTCTGAGCTCTTCCCCTTCAGCCAGCTCGTAGGGGACGTTTCAGCAGCTGAAAATTAAAGGGTCACAATATTGAGCCTTCAGGTATCAAGTTCACAATGGAAATAGCAGCTGACACAGAAAGGGCTCCGCTGAGCACGGCGGTGATAATTCTGTTGCCTCAGAGCTGGAAGCAGCTCGCTTACACAAAGTTTGTTATTTAACTCAGCGAGGAATGAAATAAAGTGCCACAGCCATGGCTTTATTCCTTACACAGCCTCTTTCAAATCATACTCCACACCGAAAACACGCTAGCAGTGAGTCTAACTCTGGCTGCAGTGTCCTCTTAAATTCAAATAATTCCCTGTCAAGTGCTGGGGAAGGCAGTGATGGCCTCAGGATGCTTGTCCTGCAAACTCTTCTGCTGGAGCCCATCTCCCAGAAAACTTCACAGGAGCCAAACACCACGAGATACCACAGGTCCACGAGGAAGTGACAACAAATCCGGGATGTCCGACAGTCCAACTGGCCTCATGGAGAAGGGCAGGAACAAGGAGGGCTTCAGTGGGGCAGCCAGACATGCCAGCTCCCCACTTGCCCCTGCTGACACAACCCAGGAAAAGCCATCTTGCCACCCCCGGGGACTCCCCACCTGGCCCCGCTCCGCGGTGACAGCCCAGGCCTGCTGCTATCTCCCAAACAGATGCATTTATTCTCCTGAGAGCCTCCCACGTCTTATCTAGCTGGCAGTTTCCAAACATCGAGCGCCAAGTCCGGCTAAAACCACTTTAAGCCCTTTTAGGCAACAATTCCTGAAAGTGTTTTGGCAGGGGAGCGAGGGAGGCGGGACGGCAGTGGGGTCCCCCCGAGCTGTCCTGCCGGGATGGGCACGGAAAGCAACCCCTGCACCCCGCTCTGGAGATGCTGTAAACAGGACCTGGCACAGGAATGGGTGTATAGTTTACAGAGATGTCTTGCTTCGAGCGAATTTGCCTCTCAACACATGGCCAAACTCTCACGCAATAAATTAACTATTTGGCAGCCACCGAACTAGCGCTGGAGCCAAACCAATTAGGGTTTAATGTGATCCCAATTTCCTATTTCTGAGACGGGGGTCGGGGAGGCGGGGGGAGAAGGGGGAAGAGGAGGGCGGGAGAGCAAAGTAAATCCCCTCCTGGTTTATAAATCCTTGCCAATCATCCCAGATAAACCTGTCACCCGCAGCTCTAAATCTGTATTTGCACTCGCGTGCTCCGAGGGACGCGGTGGGAAAAGGCGCATCGGATGCAGCCAGCCTGACTCCTGACATGTGTTTTCCATACTTGGGAAATTCAATCATTTAAAAAATATTTACCAAGCTTTGTCTTTAATTAGAAAAACATGACGACGGATAAGGCGAGTTATTGTTTCTAAGCTAGAAATGTCAGAGATCCTCATGATGTCAGAAGATAAACCCCATCAGCGACCCATGGACCCGCTGCCAGGGCCGCAAATGTTTCGAGGGATTTTTTTATCTCCCCTCAAAGTTCAGCGCTTTCCAGTCTCAATCCATAGGTGGCTTCTCGGCCCCCAACAAAGCTAAACATGACGGAGGAGGAGGAGGAGGAGGAGATGGAGGGAAGGCTCCTGCAGCAGATCCGCCAGACGGGTGTTTTAATGCAAACGAGCTCGCACAACGGGGGAGGAACAGAGGAACATTTGACTTCTTTGTGTTTTAACATCCTGCCTCTGGTACCTCCCCTGCACAAGTAATTACCTGCCCTCAACCAAGATAAGCAAATTAATCTCATCTGCACCTGGAAATGCCGCAGGCTGAGCTGTCCCCACACTTTGAAAAAGTGTGAAATTAAGTTTCTGCTTAGCCAAGACCCAGGGAAATGCTCGCTCTCAGGAATACAGCCACAAAATATTGCAGCCCACAATACCCACCTTAAGAAAAGAGGCTGCCTGTGCTCCAAGTAGACAACCAGGAGTTCTGCCCGCCCATGTGTGACCCACACTACAGCCCCTGTTCCACCTCTGTTTGATCCAACACCTGCAGCCAGATCCGGAGCGGCTCCGCTGGCAGGATGCACAACTTTAAAGTATAAAGCAAATATTTGTTGGCCAACAAACAAAAGATAGCCAGGATGTGATGAGCTGTCAGGCCCGTTTGTGTGCTCACCACTCCTGTTAAGGTGACTGAAGAGCCTTTGCTGAGCAGGTGGAGGTCAGGAAGGGCCCCTGGACGTGCTCATAGCGCTGCCAGGCTGTTGTGTGCCACTAGTGCCAGGAACTGCTCGACCCAACCACCCCTCACTCCCACACACCCCAAACACTGCAGCCTCCCTGCTCTATCCCTAGGGCTTTATCCCCCCTCCTCCTCCTGTTGCCTCTGTTGGCAGAAAAGGCGGGATCCAACACACACAAAGGCCAGGTGGGAGCGTGTCAGGTGACAGATTTGGAGGGACTTCCTGCTGCAGCAGCCAGGTGCACGACTAGGAGCTGAAAGCCAACTCCCAAGAGATCATGAGGATTAAAAAGTAGGGATAAGCAGGGAGAAGCTGGTATTGATGCAAACAAACTGGTGTGTCTATCGAGTCAAATCTTACAGCAATAAGTCTGCAAGCATTCACTCTTTGTCTAATTATTTTATATCCACAGGCAAAAAAGGCTAATCCTGCATTTTTAGTTCAAAACCATACCTGTAATGAGAGAATTCTGTGATGTTTTTCAAATATTTTTCGAGAGCTTTGAAATGCCACCTATGGCCCCAAAGCCAAGCCAAGAGCACGCCACGTATCTTGTGAAAATACCCTTGCAACCCAAGGCTGAGGGCTATTAGCAATGACTGCCTTAAATATCAACATAAATTTACACTGGAGAAAATCCCTGCCTGAACAGTCTCCTTTAAATTATCCCAAATGTGCAAAGCATGTCATTGAGAAAAACATATATGCAGAACCTGACCTCAAAGTCTGAGTGCCAGAAAAGCTGTTACCTGTAGAATTTAGTGCTGCTCTCTCATGAAATGGAGAAAAGGACATTTTAATTGACTTCCAAGGTCAGGGTTGATTAACCTGGAGTGCACAAATGCAGCCAAAATTATGTCCAGGATAGCTCTGTAGCTGAATAAAACAAGGGTGTGCAGACACTCAGGATGTGGCACAAAGAGATGGGAAGGTGAGAGGGACACAGGAGGAGTTTTAAGCCCCAGACACTGGCTGGACAAATGCCCTCAGGAAGGTGGTTTTCTGGAAGAGTTCCAGGAAAATCACCAGTCTGGGTGGAAACCCTTCCTCTGGGACTATTTACATCAGAGGGGGAGAGGTGGATTCACTTCTCACCTTTTTGAGTCCTATAGCCACCTCCTTCTGAAGGGGAAGAGTTCCCCTCTGATCTTGCCAGCAAGAGGGAAACCTGAGCAGTTCCCCCCCTTCCAGTGGCTCGTGGCAGCCTCTCGAGGTGCCTGTGACTCCTTGGCAGCTCAGGACGATGGAAAGCACTCAGCTCACTATTCCACTCCAGTCCTGCTTCCAACAGAGTCAACTCCACAGGCTCTTCCCCAAGCACAAGCTCTTTTCGATCCTCGGAGTGCCTGCAAATCAAAAAGCACTTTTTCTTTTCTCTGACTACTTTAAAATGCTGATTTATTTCACTCTCCTGAACGCTGGCACAAAGGAAGAGGAACACCTAAAGCCTTTCATTTTACAGTGTGTGAAAATCAAGACTAAGTCCCTGAATGATCCATTTCAATTTCTGGCCATTGGAAACATCCACAGAAAAAGAGCATATTCAAGAGAGCCAGTATGTGCCTGAAATGAAACATCCCAACATTTCAAAGCAGTCCCACATTCCTTCTTTCTTTCCCCATTGTTAGTTTCACACTGAGCACTGAGGCACTTCTCTGTAACACACACCCAAAGAAATCAAGCAACCTCCTGACACTGCCAGGATCTGTAAAATACAGCAGAAATCATCAGGCTATGCAGATAATTAGATTTATAAAAATTGTGAGTCTACAGCTGATTATTCACTTTCTTGGGACCAAAGGTAAACCCCAACAGTGTTCTTGGGCTGACACTGAACCCAAGAACTGAGTGATGTCTCATGCAAGTGTTCACACTATTCAATAGCTGGCAGTAACAGGGCATCCTTACCTGATCTGTCTACAAAGGCCCTGATAACCACAGCACATATCTATGTGCTTATCTTTATGAGGCAGCTGCACGGCTCACCGGGCTTATCCTCAGCATTCCCCAATGGATGCTGGGCCACAGACACATTAAACTGAATAAAAAATAACACTTTAGCTCCCACTGAGTCACTCCACGCATTCCAGGTACCCTCACCCTCTCCTGCCAGGGGCTATGGCCTTACTGTCCCTGCTGCCATAGGGTCAGGGATTGCTTGCTCAGTTCTGTCAGCATGGCCCAGAGGAAAAGCCCTAATCACAGAATAACAGACCGGTTTGGGCAGCAAGGACCATGAAAGATCGCCTTGTTCCACCCTCTGCCATGGGCAGGGACACCTTCCACTGTCCCAGGCTGCTCCAAGTCCTGTCCAGCCTGGCCCTGGACACTGCCAGGGATCCAGGGGCAGCCACAGCCTCTCTGGGCACCCTGTGCCAGGGCCTCAGCACCCTCACAGGGAGGAATTTCTTCCTAATTTCAGACATGGTTTAATATTGCAAAACTCAACAGCCACATACACATCCATAGGTTCCTGCCACGATCCAATAAAACATTCAAAGAACTTGGCCTGTGTTGCAGAAAGTGCCACAGCTGAGAGGAACCAGTTTCCATACCCACCCTGAAGCTATGAGGGAGGCACAAGATCCCTGCCTCCCTTAGCTTCAAATAGTTTTAGCAAATTTCAAAGGTCTGACTCTCCTCCCTGTGCTCAGTCTGAGGGAAGCAGGGAACCTGACCAGCCTCTGCACACACCACTGAGCTGCACCAGGAGCAGACACACTGGGTGGGATTTGTTTAATCCAGCTCCTCACTGCCAGAGCCTAAGCCAGCTCTCCTGGACTCCCCTTGCAGTCAGTGAAAAAGCCCAGGCACCTCCAGGGTGGAATTTGTCTCATTCAGAGAGAGGTGTCCAAGACTGGAGAAATGAATCACCCTCAGCAGCGCCTGCTTCTCTGATGTGACTTCAAAGGGAGCCTGGGGAGAGGAGACTGGGCATAGACTTTGGACAGCAGGGTTAAAGCACATGACCTCACCGAGCTCCTTCTGTGGGGCCTTTTCTTCAGGGCTGACAAAATGAAGGTTAGGAGCCAGGGCTCTCCAAAGCCACGTGGATGTGGACGTGGATCTCCCACCACGGAGAGACTCACATATTTCTAACTGCCTTAAGGGGTAACAGCCTCACCCCAACACTGCCACACATTCTGCCCTAAGCAGCACAAGAAAGTATAAAACCACCCTCTGCAACTTCTGGCACTTGGTAATTCCCTCTCCATATCGGGAATGCAGCTTTCAGAGTGGTTTCCACATTAGCATCAGCGTGTATCTTTACACTGCTTCCCTATGAACAATCACACTTCATTTAAAAATTCCTGAATTTCCTGAGCCTTGGGATGTGCTTTTAACCGCTTTTCTCCCTGTCCTGAGCGATGACTTCTGCACAGAGTCACCCTGAGGCCACGATCCAGCCCGTGTGTCATGGACATGGGTACGCACAGACACCCCGGCACCTCGCTCCTCACCCCGGGATGGCTCAATTTCCATTCCCAAGTGTGGACAAGCAGCGCAGGCCACAGCAACGCTCAGGGGGCTGAAATAAGGCCAGAGGCACCACGTGCTCTCCTGCCACCCTCATGGTTTTCGGAGGGCACAACGCTTCTGGCACCAAAGCAGGATTTTGGGGAAATCGGGGCAAAGGGAGCCGAAGATCCGCACCTCCCCAGCTGCAGGCAGGAGCGGGCGCCGCTGCCAGCAGGAGTTCTGTGCTCGGGACTCCCACAGGTGCCGGGTCGGTGCGGTCTGCAGGGCGGCAAACAGCCGTGCCCAGCCCTGGCGGGGTGTAACACCGTCCAGCCCTCCTTGGGACACTTTATAGACGTGTTTTAGCGCTGGGCTGTGGCAAGTGCCGGCAGAGTGCAAACCCGCCGTGGCTGCAGCAGCCCAGGGCTGCCGGCCCAGCCGCGGGGCTGCTCCCCGTGTTCCGAAGCCCTGCAGCCTGGAACCCGCACACAAACCCGGGCAACGCCGGGCTGGCCGCGGTCCCCGAGGCCCGCACTTCGCACGCTGAGAAACGCACGTGAACCAAAGGCACAATTCCAGACCGCGACACAAAGCGGTGCCCCCCTCCCTCAGCCGCTCCCCCGGCCCGGCCCGGCCCGATCCCGGCTCTTACACTGGCAGCTGCCCGGGATCCCCACCATAGCCCGGCTCCGCGGCGCTCCCGCCCGGCCCGGCCCGGCCCGGCCCGGCCCCCGCCGTGACGAGAGCGGGGCGCGGCCTCCCCCGGCCCGCCCCGGGGCCGCCGGGGCCTGCGGGACCGCGCCCGGTGTGCCGGGGCTGCGGGCCGGTACGGGCTGCTGTGGGGGTAAGGGTGGGGTACGGACTGCTGTGGGGGGTAAGGGTGGGGTACGGACTGCTGTGGGCTGTGAGAGTGGGGTATGGACCTGCTGTGGGCTGTGAGGGTGGGTTACAGACCTGCTGTGGGGTGAGGGTGGGGTACGGACTGCTGTGGGGTATGGACCTGCTGTGGGGGGTAAAGCTGAATTACAGACCTGCTGTGGGGTGTAAGGCTGAGTTACGGACCTGCTGTGGGGGGTAAGGGTGGGGTACGGACTGCTGTGGGGTGTGAGTCTGGGTTATGGACCTGCTGTCACGGGGGTAAGGCTGAGTTATGGACCTGCTGTGGGGTGTAAAGCTGAGTTACAGACCTGCTGTGGGGTGTGAGTCTGGGTTATGGACCTGCTGTGGGGAAGGCTGGATTACAGACCTGCTGTGGGTATAACCCTCACAGACACAACAGGCCGCCTTCCCCACCACCCCACAGTCTGCGCCTCCCGCCGAGGTGTTACAACACCTGTACACCCCCAAAAGGTGCTACAATACCTGTACACAACCCCAAAGATGCTACAATACCTGTACAACCCCAGCGGGTGTTAAAATACCTGTACACAGCCCCAAAACTGCTACAGTACCTGTACACACACACCCAAAAGGTGCTACAATACCTGTACACAACCCCAAAGATGTTACAATACCTGCAAACACCCTCAAAAGATGTTACAATGCCTGTATACACACACCCACAGTGTTATAATACCTGTACACACCCAAAAGGTGTTAGAATGCCTGTACACACACACCCCCAAACATGTTACAATACCTGTGCACACACCCCCAAAATGTCTTACAATACCTGTACAACCCCTAATGGTGTTAAAATACCTGTACACATCCCCAAAGCTGCTACAATACCTGTACACATCCCCAAAGGTGCTACAATACCTGTACACACATCCCCAAAGGTGCTACAATACCTGTACACTCCAAATGTGTTTAAATACCTATATACAACCCTCAAAATATTACAACACCTGCACACAACACCAAAGGTGTTGCAATATCTGTACACTCCCCCCCAAAAAAAAGAAGTGTAGTACCTGAGGATGGACAGGTTTGTCCCCAGCCCCAGTGCCTCAGGTGTTAAAACCAAAGTGGTGTTGTTCCCTCCTGGCACTTGCCCACATTTCAAGCCCACCTCCAAACCACATCCACAAAGTGTCCCAGGGAGTCTTGCTGCAGTCAGATATCCTTGGCGAAGGTGAGATGTGTTTGCACTCCTACAAGCTAAAGCTGTCGCTGCATAGGTACCTCAAAACCTAGAAATACCAGACTTTGGGATCATGAGAGCTTCATTGATAGCCTGAGCCTCCTATTCAGCGTTTGTCAAGTCTGCAGCCTCATAGAATCCTGGAATATCCCTGAGCTGGGAGGGACCCCCAGGATGACCCAGCCCAGCCCCTGGCCCTGCACAGACCCCCAACAACCCCACCCTGGGCACCCCTGGCAGCGCTGTCCAAACACTCCTGGAGCTCTGGCAGCCTCGGGGCCGTGCCCATTCCCTGGGGAGCCTGGGCACTGCCAGCACCCTCTGGGGAAGAGCCTTTTGTTTATGCCAGAGTCCACTCAGCATCTGAAAATGAGGCACAGCTTTGCTCTCATCCCGGAGGGATTTGCCAGTTTAGGTGTTCTCTGGGAAGCTGAAAATACACCAGCTAGGTGAGGAATATCCCAAAAGACTTGGGAGTAACTGTAGGAGCAAGATATGTGCCTGCAAATTTGGTTATAGCTGGGGTTTCCCTTCCCAGCAATAAAATATATAAGTGGCCCTGGAGGCAGGGCCAGGACCCAGTCTCCTGCCCTAGGGAGGTGACTTCACCAGTTACCAAGTCATGCTGGTACCAGTGTGGCTATGGATGTCCTGCTTCAGTGTAGGAAGAGCTCATTCCAGTGAAAGAGAGCTGCTGGGATGTGGCAGCAGATCCAAACTGGCTTTCCTAAGGCACTGGCCATGCCCTCAAGTCACTGCCCCTATAATCAAGGCAGTGAGATCTGTGAGCCCTCCACAGAGAAAAAAGGGCACGTGGGTCAGGGCAGCTGTTTCCAGTAGGACCCAGCAAACTGGGCTTGACCTGCCCCAGTTCTGGGCTGGTGATTACTGGCAGCAGCCCCTGGCCAGCCCAGCCCTGCAGCTCAGCAGTTTCCTGTGCTCACTGAACCACAGACTCCGTTGGAGTTTGCTGGCCAGGAACGGGCATCTCTTGGGTCCAGACGTCCCAGGATGGAGCAGATCCAAATTTGCACTAAAACGGCAGGACCATCCATCCAGTCCCATTGTCTTGGTTTTAACTTTGTGGCTTTGCCTCCTCCTCGGCCCCTCTCTGCCAGAGCCCTCATCCCCCACATTGCTCTTATCTCCTGCCTCACTGGCTGCAGCTTGGCTCTGGCCTGTGTTTGCCACCACTTCATTTTTGTGTCATCTACAGCCTCGCTGGAGCCAACTTGACACCGGTGGAGCAGAAAGGGCCATTGTGTGGGGCGCTGATAAGGGCTTTGTTTTTATTTAGCTGGTCCTTAAAAGCCTGTGAAGCTCCTTGGAGAGTGGCAGGCTGGGCTCCATCAGAGCCCACCGTGATGGAAGCAGCTTCCCAAGGCACCTGAATGTGCCAGTCACAGCCTGGCATCTCCCTGAGGCTCACCCAGGCTAGAGCCCTCTTTGTGCTGAGGCCACAGGAGATGGAACTGCTGTGGTGACAGTGTGGGGCTGTTGCAGCCCTCCAGAGCACTACAACCTTGAGAAATGAGCCCTGGCATGAAGTGTCACTCCTCAGACTGAGGAGAGGATGATGAAGACCAGGAGAGCAAAGCAGAGCACTGGGTTATGCTGGGGAAAGCTTTGAAGGAGCAGCAAATGTATTTTCATCTTCCTTTCTCTTCCAGAGCTTTGATGGTGGCCAAGGTGAAGCCATGGTGGGCACAGGGTCTGCATTGCTGCTTGGTTTCTAAAGATGAAACAGCTGCTTTGGAAATCCCAAAGAGGAGAGGACTGTGTAAGTAGTACCCCTGGAATACCAGGAAAAGGTGCACACAAAGCTTGGTCTGGCAGGCCTCAATGCTGATGAAGGGTGTGGCTGTTCATGACAGCAGTTTTAGGGACATTTTCATAGATTTATGTGACTTCCCCACAGAGGCAGCATCATGTTTGAAATGTGGCCATCCTGCTGCTCCTCCAGCAAGTGTCTTTTAGGGAGAGGAAGTGGTGTGAGCAGGGAATGGGATCTCTGTGCTCCCTCTCAGATGCGAGACGAGTGGTGTCAGGGTCGTGGGTGAGATGTGGGCATGGTCTTGTAGGGAGGATGAGCTCCAGACCCTGATGTTCTGTGAGCAAGGGGAGCATGTCATGTGGAGATACCCTCTGCCACAGCCTGCCCCACAGGGAGCTCTCCTTCCCCACCTCCATCCCCCCAGATTTTAAACCACGCAGTGAGCCGAGCTTGTCCCGTGCTCTGTGGAACAACAACCATCAAATGAAGGTGTCAGATGCAATTTTTCCGCTGCTGGTACACTGATAGACAGAGCAGGGTTTATTTTTTCCAAGAGAAAAAACCCACACAGCCTTTTTGAGTCTGGATTTCTGTGCTGTGTCCAACCGAGCAACACCTGTTCACTCAGCTGATGCTGCTGTATGTCCTTGAAATAGGCTGGTGGATGAGAGAGGAGGCTCTACAGGCATGTGGACTTCATTTGGAACCCTTTTCTTTTTATCACTTCATGTATTTGGGACAAGAAAAAGGCTTCTCAGCCCAGTGCAGTGTGTAGAGACACACATGCTGGATAGGCAGATATATATGTCTCAGTATTTATATACATCTATCATACCCGAGTCAGCAGCCACAGTTTTGCAAACACCATTTTTAGGACTATAAATACACAACCACTACACAGGGTATGTATCTATGGCCAGTAAACCACCAACATATTCATACATGCCCTCCAAAAGTCAAGAGATGCTCCCAGCATCTTTAGAACATTTAATTGGATATCAGGCAGTCAGGTCACAGAGTTTTTCCGCGGTGAATTCTCTGTCAGGTGCACAGGCAATGGTGCTTGCTATATGAGCAGGTACTTGGCCTCTGCTCTGGTTATTTGCTGCCATCCCACAGCGCAGCTTCTGCCATGCTGAGCGAGCTGTGCTGTGAAGATGTTTTTATTCAGTTCTGTTTGCTGTCCTGCCACATCCTTACCCTGACCTGAGCACTGATATGAAGCACCATTCTGGGTTTGGGTCCCATCCTGAAGGAACTGTGCTCCTTCAGCTCATGCAAAAGTTCTACCAAAGGGAACAGAATGGACAGGAGGGACAAGAAGCTGTTGGAGTGAGTCCAGAGGAGGCCACCAAGGTGATCAGAGAGATGGAGCAGCTCTGCTGTGAGGAAAGGCTGAGAGAATTGGAATTATTCAGCCTGGAGAAGAGAGACTTCAGAGCGAGCTAATTGTGTCCTTTCAGTACCTGAAGGGAGCCTGCAACAAAGACAGAGACTGTTTACAAGGGCTTGGAGGGACAGGACAATGAGGAATGGCTTCAAACTGAAAGAATGAAAGAGAATAGATCTAGATTGGGATATTGGGGAAAATTTCTGCCCTGTAAGGGTGAGGAGGCCCTGGCACAGGGTGCCCAGAGAAGCTGTGGCTGCCCCTGGATCCCTGGAAGGGTCCCTGGCCAGGTTGGACAGGGCTTGGAGCAGCCTGGGAAGGTGTTCCTTCCCATGATGAGGATGAGATGATCTTTAGGATCCCTCAAACCCAAACCTTTTTTGATTCTGTCATTCTATGAGACCTCATAGCCTGAAGTCCCCCTCTGAATAAAACCAAGATGACAGAGCTGGCTGCAGGCTGCTGAGCTAGAGGGAAGGAAGCTCTCAGCTGAGGACTGTGGCCCTGGGTAGAACAAGTGCTCTTAGGCAGAGGTGTATGACCAGTCTTGTTCCCTGCAGCCTTGTCCTGCCTCTTCTTCACCCCTTTCCTCCCTCCTCCCAGTTCCCACACCAGCTCAGTCCTTCCATTTCTTCTACAGTGAGGGCAGATCTGGTGGCAAAGATTAATGGCTTTGGTCAAAGAACAGCAACACAAAAGCAAGAGGGAACGTTGTTTGGAAATCTCTCATCTCACAGGTATTTGCAGCTCTAAAAATGCTGAATAAAAGACATTACTGTCATAGAAATGAGTGGGAAATGAGATAAAGGATTTCTCTCCCAGGGCAAGCCAGAGTACACTGCCTGCTTCCTTCACTGGGAACTGGTTTTTCCAAACAAGGAAAATAGAAAGTTTAGTACAGGCATCATTAACAAGGGTGAGAACTGAGTGAAAGGAGAGTGAGGCAGATGGTGCCAGAAGGGAGGTCTGGAGGTCCGTGGAGTTTCCCAAGGTCAGTCCTGGTGTCCAGTCAGTGCTTCTCCTGGCTCAGTGTGAGTGGTCAGCATTGCCTGGAGAGGCAGGCAGTGTATCTAGGGGGAGGGGATGGCATCTCACTGAGCAAAAACTTCTGGAGGAGGGGGTGGGTGGGATGAGACCTGTTCAGCAGGTGGGAGGCAGAGCACTCAGCGGCTGTCGAGCCCAAACAAGCAATAATTCTGTGATAATATCTTGGGACATTATTTATCCTGCAGGTCCCTTTCTTCAAACACAAATGTTTGAGCATGAGGGTGTCCAGCCCAGCTTAGAAGCTGTAATCCTGTCCCTGAAACCATCTCGGATCTTCCTCGTTTGTATATTCAAGCTGATGGGTGCCTGCTACAGCCATAAAGAGGCTGATACTGTTTTGAATATCTTATTTGTTTTCCAGAGGCCATCTGGCTGCATTTCTTCATTGTTTGAGAAAGCAGTGACACTGTCAGTGCTGCATTACCCAAAAAATGCCCTGTGCTGAGAGAGTGAGTGACTGCAGAGGCAGAAAAGAGACGTGTGAGTGCTCAGCAGTTGGAGCTGCACATCAGGGCTGTGAGATCACTTTATGAGATCTCTCCCAACTCACTGAGAGGAACAAACTCACTGTTCAGGACCTCGGGAGCCAGCGAGCAGCTCCTGTGCCATGTCATCAACTCCTGTGCCTTGTCACCAGCTCCTCTGTGATGTCATCAGCTCGTCCACATCACCGGCTGGCTGGGCACCCCCCAGCTTGTGCAGCTCAGGGTTTCAGCTCTGGGTGTCTCACCCAGTGCATGCAAACTGGGATGGCTTCTGGGATCCACAGATCTGTTCCCTAGGGAGCAGTGAGGGAGCTCAGTGCCGGGCAGGATCAGGCCAAGGTGATCAGACTCCAGTGCCTGGCAGGAGCTGAGGAAAACACAGCCCTTGCATTGGTTTGGACCTTGCTTTTGGCATCAGGGGCAGGGACACCACCCAGCCTTGGGGACACAAACCCACAGTGTGTTTTGGTGTCATTCAGGAACCTGCAGCCACAAAACTCCAACTTGTAACTTTGCAGGCTCAGCCCAGCCCCTTGTCATGCTCAGAGCAGCCCCGAGCTGAGCCCTGCCTGGCCGTGCAGGCTGCCTGCCATCTGGCACGAGCAGGGCCAAGGAGAGTTAAATAAATGTTAAATACACACTAATGCCATGTGACACCAGCAAAAGGCAGTGAGTTCAAGCTCCAAGAGTCTGCTTATGTAAACAGCATCCTGAAATTAATATTTACCTTTTAAAACAAACAGATATTTGGGGTGTTTCACAGCCTTTCTGCCTAGCAGATGCCAAGAACAACAGCTTGGTACTGCAGGGAATTGGCTTGACAGCTCAGGGGACAGAAAACTCCCCACCAGTCTCCAGACTGTGAGGTCAGAGCCAGTCCCTCTCTTTTCAAGCAGACAAATTCGCACAAGTGCCAGATTAATCTTTGCTCAGGGGCTGCGACCTCTAATGAGGAGCAGGAGCCACCCCGACGTCGCAGGCGGGGAGCGGGATTGGAGCGGCAGATGGGCTGGGGAGGAAGGATTTGGGGATGCTCGGAGCAGTCCCTTGTCCAGAGGGGCCCTGGGGAGGCAGAAGGGCTGTCCCATGGTGGCTCCTTGGGTGGCAGCATCGCCACCAGCCTGGCTGCCGTGCTCCCCTTCCAGCCAGGCCTGCACCTGTGGGGTAAATCCCATCATTTCCCTACGGAGTGATCGTTTTGCAAATCACGACCACAGCTCCTGTCAGAGCACAGCCAGGCTTGGCGATGTTGCTCACACACCCTGGCTTCTGCTGCTCCTCCATGAAGACATCATGGCTGTCCCCATCCTCATGCGAGCACCCAGCACTTTCTGGGGTTTGCCATGTTATTTTAAATCATTTTTTATCATTTTCCAGCAATGGGATGTGAGCGGCCACAGACACAAAGCAAACCCAGCTGCCACCGTGGAGGTGTTTGGCAGTAAGCAGTGAATGAGCAGAGGCTGGGATAGGAGCCTGATTTTGGGTTTAACGGGATAGTTTTTGCAGCTGTCTGAAGCAGAAGGAATTTTTGGTGTGTTTTGCAGCTCAGGACTTCTACCATCATCCCCTGATGGATTTTATTTCAGCCCTCTGCTCCCAACACACCTCCATCCCTGGCACTGTGCTTCTTCCATCCTCGCCCTCCCAGCTCGGGATGACTCTTCCCTCTTGGCTGTGGTGCTGATCCCCTCATGATCCTGCCTCTGGCTCTGAGTGCACTTTTCCCAGAGGATTTTCGGGTGGTGTGGCTGTGCAGGGTCCATGCCCACAGCCACCATGAGTCTGTCCTGGTGCTCAGCTGGCTCCTGCTTTGGATTTTCAACTCCCTCCAGCAGATTCTTGATTTTCCAACCTCCCACTGAAGGGGAGAAAGGAGACATGAGATACTGATGGGCCAGGAATGTACCAGGGCTGGGAGCAGAGCTGGGAATCCCCAATCCATCCCTCCAGGAGCACACAAATCTCACAGACATTGCACCCTGCGTGGGATGACAAAGTGACAGCACTTTTGGGGGCTGTTACCTGCCAGGAAGGGCAAAGCAAACCCACTGCCAGTGTGTGGTGGCAGCGCGTGGGAGGGAGCCGGGCTGGGCGGGAGGATGTGGGCAGGCTCTGTTACTCCCGTAAAACAAAAACCAACAACAACACCAGCCTGGCTGCGATGGGGCCCCGCCACGGGCACGGGGGTGATGGGCACTGATCAAACAGATGACACCCCAAAAGTGACGGCAAGGCAAGCTGAGCTCAGTAAACCACAGGAGGTACAGGATGCTCGGGTGCCTGGGGAGGGCTGCACCCAGCCTGGGGTGTTCAGCGTTTCCAGAGTGGCCGTGCCGGAAAAACAAAGATGTTTGTGTACAAAACCGAGTGTGTTTGTGTATAGACACGAGTGTGTTTGTGTACGGGTTCGTGTTAAATACCTCTTTCTTTTGAAATCTAATCCTCCTTGCATTGAAACTGCTGACAGTGCTTGTCAGGGCTTGCAGTCACGGTGATTTAAAAGGTGGTAGCGAGCGGTAAGAAATCCATGTGCCCCGCGAAGTCACACTGCGGCTCAGTGCTGGGGACGGGGCTGGTGATGCCACCAACACGCGGTGACAGCCGCCACCCCGGCAGGAAGGGCCGCTGGGCTGTTCCCCGACTCCCCTTCTACAATTAGTTCAGTTTGCTGATGAGGTCAGCCAAAGTTGAGCTGCAGAAAGAGGGGGAGTTTTTCTGCTGAGTGACAACTTCAGGCTAGAACTGGCAGGGTGTGATCGGGTCGCTGGCAGGTCTGTGGGGACACGGGGACAGGACACCACGCGTGGGTCTGTGGAATGCTATCAGCCCTCCCCAGGTCCAGTTCCAGAGGGGGTGTGCAAAACATTCTTGTGTCTGCACCACACCTCAGCACCCCTTTACAAGTAAATTAAAACTTAATTATGATGTTGGTGCATGGTAATGGGGTACCAATTTTCCCTAAATAGTGTCTGATATACATAAAACAGACCTATAATCTCTGCTGTTAAAATGAATGGGTAAGTTGCGTTTTACATGAAAGCCTAAAAATCAAGGCTGCAAATAAGCAGATTCAAATAATCCTCTCTGAACTGGAAAAAAGAAATATTGGAGTTTCGAGGATGAGCCATGCCCCACATAAACAGGAATGTATTCAGAACTGGGAGGCACGGAGCAGGACTCCACATTTCTTCAGGGAATTAACCACAGACCTTGGTTAGGGGTGATGGGTTAGAGGAAGGTTTTCTGCCTATTGATTTCCACCATGGACTTCAGTCACTTTGCCCTGCCTGTGTCTGGCTTCACCAAGGATTTTGTGTGAGGATTTGTGCACCCTGGGGTTTCCAGGGAATATTTTTATCCTACAGAAGAATAGTATAAAAGAAATCTTTATATATAAGAATATAAAACATTTAGATATGAAAATATAATTTATGTAGAATATATATATATATATATATATATATGAGAGGTTTAATTTCTTATCCAAACCAGAGAGCAGCAATTCTGTCACAGGCAGCGAGGGCTGAAAATGAGGGAGCTGAGGGAGGGGTTTGGCAGAGGGTGGTGAATTGGACATGATTCCCCCCAGCCATTCCCTTGCACTTCCAGCATCTCTGCCCACCCTCCCCTGTGCCCTGGACACAGGAGGGCACGGGGCTGCTGCAGTCCTGCCTGGGGCCCGCAGAGCAGCCGCAGTAGCCACAGTCTGTCCGTGCAGCCAGAAGGAGCACTGGGAGTGTTTCCAGGCTGTGGAGATGCCCTGCAGAGGGGCATGGCAGCTCCTGGATGCTCTGCCCAGTGCTTGGCACGTCCCATGGCCACAGCTCCAGGCCTGGCCTCTTTCCCACAGAGACGGCTTTCCTAGAAAGCTCTGCCTGCTGCCGGCTGGCCGCTCCCAAAGTGCCCGCCGCGCCCTGGGCCCCTCACCAGACATGCCATCAGCCTGCAGGAGAGCAGGGAGGAGGCCCAGCAGAGCCTTCCTCCCTGCCCAGGACTGGAAAGACTCCTTCCATCCCTGCCCAGGGGCTGATGATCCCGAAATAAGACCTGCTGGAGCTGGAGAGCCCAGCTGTGTTTGGGTTTGAGTGTGAAAGGACACATGGGTGTGCCCGTGCTGCCCTGCAACATCACCTGGCACTGCCAAAGGGCTTCAGGTGATCAGGGAATATGCACAACACAGTTTGGTTATCACTTCTTTTTTAATAGCTTTTAGGGGAAAAAAATAATTCAGGATGACCACTAAGGAATTAACAATAGTTGTGATAGCTGAGCCTTGAAGGCAGCCTTCTTCTGCCCTGAGTCCTCTGGGCTGGGGCTCGCTCACCCCGGCCCTGTGGCACAGGGTGGCTTCAGCTGGAGCAAGGGGACATTCCAGCTGGGCAATTAACAATTAGGATGGAAGATCATTTTGGAAAAGAGGAGTGAACAAGTGTGTGACATTTTCGTTCCAAGCTCAGGCTTCGCTTTGTGTGCTAAACCGTGGAGTTGGAGATCAGCAGAAATTGAAATAATGAATTTCACTGTTACTGACTTAAAAAAAAATACATCAATTAACTGGCAAATTCTGAAATGCTATGATTTTTCCGGCTGTTTAGCACAAAAACCAATCTGGAAGTGTCAGTATCTGAGCCCCCAGTAGCCCTGTGACCTTGACTGGCTTCAGAGTCTCCAGTGGATCCTGAACGAGTCCCTGCTTTGGCTTCCTCAGGGAGGCCCCTTGGCTGCACCCCACATCTTTTGCAGAAGGACATCAGCTTCACTGCCATCTCCCAGTGGCATCTGTGGCTCTACCCATAGCACCAGGAGGGTGAGGGGTTTTTTTTGGAAGTTCTCCTGGCTGGACCATCCTCCCAGATCAGCAATACCTGCCCCGGGATCGTGCCTTCCCCGGCCAGAGCCGGGCCCAAGGGCAGAGCAGGGTGCCCTGGGAGCAGCCAGCTCCACCCGGGAGTGGTGGGGAGCACAAAGCCCATATCAGCAATGATTTCCTGACAAACAGTGCGGCTCATTGTCTGTTCTCATTTATAAACTGCTCCACACCAGCCATCTGATATCCATTATTACAATTACAAACAACCCACAGTAACTCTCCAGCTGGTCAGCTCCATCCTAACAGCACTGCAGCCATTCAAGGATGCCATATGGTACCAGAGTTTCCAAAGCAGCATTGTCAATCAGCCTTATTAATTTCTGAGTTCATTTCTTTTCCTTTTAGGGATATATTTTTTCCTTTCTTTCTATATAAGACAGAGACACTTCTCTGGCCTCAATTTGGAATATGCAGCTTGACAGAATAATTGAAACATCTACATCTCTGAGGCAGCTGGCAGGGAAAGGAAGAGCCTGAACCCTGTGAGCAGCCCCCCGAGTACTGGTGCTCATGCAAGACCTCCAAGTGTCTCTTCCCATCTATACCCCAGTGCGTGCCACAAGAATATTAAAAACCCATTAGATCCGGAGTGCCGGACATGGCTGGCTCTTTACTGCAGATGGAGGGTTGCTAATGGCCATTTCCCTTCGATCTCTGAGTCTCCTTTGAGCTATATTTATTTTTTCCCCAACATTTTGGAGCCTAGGGGTGGTGTTATTGGAGCCGGTTGGAGATGCTGAGATGCTGCCGGCTCTGCTTGTGCCCATCCTGTGGTGAGCAGGAGCTTGGGAGAATCCCAAGGTGATTCCCAACAGGATGGACTCTTCCTTTGGTATGATTTCTGGATGATTTTGTGCCTGGTCACTTCCATGTGGCACCACTGTATGGTGTATCTGTCACAGCGTCACTGTGGATGGCGCTGAGGGAAAGGGCTGTGCTGGATATGCCATTCCCAGCCCTGCAAACACATCCAGGCACTGCCCCACAGCCACTGGCTGCAGGGACTGCTGGCCTTTAATTTTTGCTTGGCTTCTGTATTTTTAAGCAAAATCAGCAATCACTCAGAGGTGGTTTATTTCCTCACTTGAGGCAGCAGGACTTTGTGGCTCTGAAATACTTGGCTCCTACTATAGCTCAGCAGCTGAGCTCCAGCAGGATTTTCTTTCACTGGGAGGAGGATAGAGGTGATGGGGAGTGGAGGTGGAGACCTTTCAGGATGAGCCATGGCACCTTCAAATTGTCCCTGTGGAAATGTCTCCACGGACTTCCATGTTTCTTCTCTCCCCAGCTGACTGTGTGGTTTTCACAGCTGGAGCAAAAGCTCCCTGTCGGGATGTGGGTGCCTCCAGCAGCACCCCAAACATGCTGGGCTGTGGGTGCTCACAGCTGGGGCCTGGCAGAGCTGCTCAACACAGGATTAACTGCTGGCAGTGATATATCACCAGAGGAGAGGAATCAGGCTGAGAAGAAAGAGACTTCAGTAGCTCCTTGCACCGTGGCGGGTGAGAGCAGCAGGTTTTGGGGCTGTGCATTATGCAGATCATGTGGGATTATGTAAAACCTCTTTGTTCATCCTCTCTGTCAAGGGCAAAGAGCTCTGTGGGGCCAGGACAGTTTGGGGGGGAAATCTGCAGCCACACAGATGGTGACACCAGGGCTCCAGCCACTAGAGGAAGACGTCCCCAACTCCCTGTCCCGTGGTCATGGGGGCATTTCTTCATTGCTCTTAGCTCTGGGGAGCCCAGCAAGGACCCAGCAGCAGGCCAAAGCTTAGCCCACCTCTCTGGCAGAGGCTTCGCTCCTTCCCAGAGCTGTGAGCAGTGCCCACCTGTGGAGGGAAGTGCTGGGAATGTGTCAGGCCTCTGGAGCAGCTCAGTGCTGTCACTGTGCAGCGTGACCACTGCAGTGCCTTCACCCACGGGAAGGGCAGGAGATGGTGCTGTGCCTGTGCCTTATGCAGGTGCTATGTACCTGTGCTTGCTCTTGCCATGGGCTGGGTGCCCCTTTGACACAGCTATTCTTTACTGCCATCATTTTTGTCTGGTGCAGTGCACACGCTTTGAAGGGTACACTGAACAGAATAGATTGTTTTATTTATCTGTGATAACAGAACAACGTGTTTTTGTTGCTGTTTCCCACTTGTTTGGCTTCCAGCACAGAGTCCCTGTTCCTACCTGAGTCTCTTCAGCCATGGTCTGGTGCCCAGCTCGCAGTCCCATGGGGACACTGCCAGGCATGAGGCACTGTCCCAGAGGGCAGGTTGTGTCTCCATGGATGTATTCCCATCCCCAGCTGTGCCCTGGTCTCACCTGATGTGACTCATGGTGGTGCTGTGATGGGGCAGAAGCTTGAGACCCTGCTGGTGCCTGTGGTACCCACATGGGCTGGGTTTATGTTGAGTTTCCATCTGGCTTTTCCCTACCCTCTGGCTCTCTCCAGTGTACAGGAGAAGGTTTCACAGCCCTGTTTACACGGACACCAAGTCAAAGTTCACTCTGCTGCCATTTCTCTGCTGCTTGGAGTTTGGCTTTGTCATTTCCCTGCATTTTTACCAGGACTCTACATCTCAGCCTTTGATCCCAGCTGCCCTCCCTGGCCAGATGTCTGGGCCTCTCCAGAAGGGCTGGAAGGCTGGGGTTGGTTTTGATCCCCAGCAGCGATGGGCAGGACCCCTCTCCCCAGTCCCACCATTCAGCACTGTCCTCCCTGAGCTCCACAGGACACACACACACCTCCTTTTCCTTTGAGCCTCTGAATTTGTGACATTTTGCTTGATTTTCCCCCTCTTTCTCCTCTGGCTCACAGTGAACCAACCATGCCTTCTGCAGAAGGCTCCTCACTTGCTCTGCATCTCTCTTGCCATGGCCCTGGGGATGTTGGAGCCTCCTGGCTCAGCCCCTGCCCTGTCCCTCCTGCTAAAGTGGCACAGATGATTCTGTCCCTCACAATGTGACAGTGCGTGAGCCAGGCACTTACAGAGCCTGGCCTTGGGCAGCTCTATTGTTTCCCCAGATTCTCCATAACACTTGTCCAGAGGAGTCCTCATGCCTGTGACACTTCCCACAGGATGGAATGCATTGGGAGAGCCTCTGGGATATCCTGTGTGTCCCTCCAGCCAACTGGTGTGGGGCTATGTGGTGCCCTGTGACTGTCCCACAGCAGAGAGCCATGACCCAGGGTTGGTTTTCCTTTTTTCCCATCCCTGATGCAATCCTGCAGTTATCCCTTTGCTCCCTGAAACGTGTCCAGTTGCTGAACCCCTTCTCTTTCATTACTCTGCCCTGCACTGAGGCTCTGGGATCCAAACTTGCTTTTGCTTGAAGGTTATTTGGGGTATTTTCCCCCCGCATTTTTTTTTTCTGTGGGGTTTTGCTGTTTTCTCAGCATTCTCCAGTTATTTCACATACCTCCAGGAGCTGACTCACTGCTGACACCATCTTTTCTGAGGATCCGAGAGAAAGCCAAGCCAATGTGACTTTCTGGTCTCATTCCTTGGTTCCTTCTTCTGCTCTAGCCCTTCCTGACAGGCATGGCTCCCTGAGTGCCAGTGTTTCTTTGGGAACACCTCACCATAGCACGGTGCACACCTTGGTTCATGCGCCCCGTGGCCATGGTGCTCTGGGCCAGTCTTGGCAACACCTGTATCCATCTTTCCAAAGATGTGCTTGGAGCACAGGCTGGGCGGAGGAAGCTCCACACTATCACCCCTCCTGACTGTGATTGCAATTTATGCTCAGATCAACAGAGGAGAGAATATTTCCCTTTTTTTCCCCAAGCTCTTGAGGGTGTTCGAGAAAAAAGTCTGCTCTGCCAGCTGCTCTGCCTGGAGCTTCCTGCACCAGGGATGGGGAGACAAGTGGGCAAAGGCATGATGCCAAGGTCAGTGTTTGCTCCAGTGCCTGCCCCACACCAGCTTTCCAAGAAACTCTGCAGCAGGAAAGAAAAAAAAAAACAAAAACAAACCAAAAACAAAAACCACAACCTAATTTTTTCATTTGCAGCTGGAGCGAGGCCAGATTTTACAGCAGAACATTTTTTGGTGAAAATGGAGCTGTTGTCTTCTGGCCAGCACTTGTTGAATGGCCCCTGCCCGGACACCAGTGGGGAATGGCAGAGCCAGGGCTGGGACATTGAGCTGAGGATCAGCAGTCACTGCCTGCTGGGTTTTGGGGCCAAGCCTGGACCTCAGAGGGTCCCCTGTGAGGTGCCACCAGAGGGGACTGGCTGCCCCTGCTGCGGGCTGCGATCACAACTCCGCTTTGAAAACTCTCCAGTGCTTTGTTCTCCCCCTGATACAATCCATTTGGAGCAAATGCAGTCTCGGAGCATCTTGCCAAGCCCGCAAGCTTTGGGGAGGGAGGCTGCTGTGAAGCATTAGCGGCAGATAAGGCCTCCTCGGGGATGGCTGCCTGGGGAGGGAGGGGAGGTGGGGGAGTCTCGCCTTGTCCTAGCCCGGGGACTTCGCTGATGGGGCAGCCAGGGAATGCCGACTTCTGCCTCGGCTCCTTTACCGGAATCATCCTGTCACTCTCCTGTTCTTTCACCTGCTGTGCTCCAGGGCCTGACCCTGCTGCTCCTCACATCCCATTCCTGATGCTCCCCTGCTTGCCGGGCACCCCTGGGTGCTGCAGCATCCCTCACTTCCCATGGGAGCTCAGTGCTGGAGCAAACAAGGGGCAGAAAGGTGTAGTTCAGTGGCAGGGGTTGGGATGGAGCTCCTGTGCTGGTCCTGAGCCCCAGGGCTGGGCTCACCCCACCTGCAGTCACAGGTGTGCGGGAATTTTCTAATGCCCCGGAGGCAAATTCCTCGTCCTGCCTTGTCCTGCCCGATCCGTGCAGACGGAGGAGGTTGGAGGTGCAGGAAGGGATGCCCGGGATACCCTCAGGCAGGGTCAGAGTGCACATCCAGAGATCCCGGTGAGGTGCCAGGAGTGGGTGAGGGATGTGCTAAGTCCCTATGGGATGCAGTCTGTCCCCAGCCTGGGGACCTGGGACGCTCAGTGACAGTTGAGGGGGTGGCAGCGGGGCAGGGCGAGGTTAATGCCGTTATCAGCCAGGGCAGGGGGTCTCCAACAGACGAGGCCTCGCCGGCCAGATGGGGAGACTCGTCTGCCGCTCGCCGGGGCCACAAAGGAGGGTCCCCTGGCAGCAGCTGGTCCCAAGGAAGAGGTTAAGGTGACACGTGTCAGGGCAAAGCCCAAGGGTGGCAGACGCGGCCCAGGCCTTTGTGGGGGTCACCTCCCATCTGACGGGGAGCAGGTGGGGTGGGAGCCGCGGGACCCGGGGCCGGAGGGGCGGCGGGACGGCTCCGTCATGGCCCTGCCGGGCAGGGGCATCGCCTGCACAGCCATTCGCCGTCTCCCTTTGTGCCTTTGCAGATAATGAACCTTTTTTTCCTCCCTTCTTCTCTCCCAGGAAGAATGGCAATGGCCCCGTGGCAGGAGATGCTGATGGGGGTTAGTGTCTGCCCTGGCCGGGAGATGGGGACAAGACACGGGATAGCGACCGGGTCAATGGCTTGAGGGCCGGGGCAGGAGCTGGCCGGGCGTCCTCGCAGTCTGACAGACATCGGGATGGGCGTCCATCCTGCCGCCCGGTTTAGTACAATTGGACAGACCACAGACAATGCTTCATCCCTGTGGGCACCGCGGGCCCCAGGACCACTCTCCAGGCCAGGATCCGGCCAGGGGCAGGGCTCACCCCCTGCCACAGCTCAGCCCCTCACCCAGCTCAGCCCCCCCGGCCCCTCGGCTCCCCTTCGCTGCCGGGCTAATTTCAATTATCTTCTCCAGGCCATATGAATTCTATTAATATCAAAGTAATGAGGTAGTTACTGCGATTTGGAGGAACGGCTGGGGAATTGCTCGGGATAGGGTTTCGCCAGCCAAGAGGGTAAATTAAAACCTCTCTTTGGAGAGGAGCAAAGGGCTGTAGCGGAGGTGAGCGGGGGCCAGCCTGGGCCGGGGGGATGGTCACGGGTGTGACCACCCTGAGGGGCTGCTGCTGCCATCCCTGCTACCTCACTCGTGCTGGGGGGCTCCTCTGGAGATGCCATGAGCTGGATGGGGAGCTCACGGCAGGGAGGATACCCACCATTCCCTTTCTGCAGCCCTCCAGCCCCTGCAAAAACCCCCTAAGAATTGTGCCTGGAGCATCCATTCTGGAATACAGAGAGATGGATCCCCCTGCTCAGCCTTCCTGGAGCCTTGGGGATTAAGCTGCTGCCTTGGTGTTTGGTTTGAGGTGCCCCTCAAAGCAGCACTGAAATGGCAGTGTGTCCCGTGGGCACCCCAGGGCTGGGACAGTGCTGGGCTCCCTCGAGGCACACGGGGTCTAGCAGCCCAGGAGAGGATGGGGAGTGATCACAGACCCTTCCTGGCACCCAAACCCAAGGAACTGAGGCTTTTCCAGGAGCAGCACCCTTCCCTGACCATCAAAAAGACCTGGTAAAGCTGCCAGCACTGCTCCCCTGGGCAGTCCTGAGCTCACTTGAGAGACCTGAAAAGACCATGAGGAAGGGGAAAATAGCAGGGAGGGAGGGGGAAATAGCAGGAACCATATATATATATATATGTGTGTGTGTGTGTACGTCCTCCTATAAAACAAGTTCCAGCTACTCGTCGGGTTGGAAAAAGAGCTTTTTATGGGGCAGTGGATGGGCTCCTCCTGCATCCCCCCTGACTGCAGGGTGCTTGGGGACACAAGAACATCCTGATCCCAGCTGCAGCGAGGACCCAGCCAGGAGCTGGGGACACGGGGAGTGCACGAGGCTGAGCCGGGGGAGCATGAATATTTTAAGGGTAAAAATAGCTCTTGTTGTGGAGCAGGGGTGTCACACACGCCTGCCAAGCTGGGAGGGAGAAGGAGGTGCCTCCCGAGTCCTTAGGAGAGGAATTGGGTGAGGAAGGGGAGGGTGGGTTAAGAGGAGGATTTGTGCCCTGGGTGCTGAGCAGAAAGTAACAGGGCATGTGGGAGGATCCTGTTGGACACCGCCCCCCAAAACCGGCGCTGGGGTCAGCACAGAGCCCAGAATAACTGAGCAGTGAGAAGAGGGGAGGATTCCTCCCCAGTGCCCTCTTAGCCCAGATAAAGAGAGAGTATTCTTAGAGTGGCGGCGGTGAGACAGAGGACAGGGTTTCCCAGAAACGTGGATGCCCCAGAGCTGCGACATTAAGGCCAGGTTGGATGGGGTTTCCAGCAACCTGGTTCAGCAAAGGTGTCTCTGCTATGGCAGGGGGGTGGATTAGATGGTTTTTAAGGTCCCTTCCACCCCAAACCACTCTGTGACTCTCACAAGCAGCAGGCTGAGTGGGCGGCATGTCCCCTGCCCGCCGTGTGCCACCAAGCCATGCGTGGTGACATGAGCCAGAGGGTCATCCCGTCCTCTTCCTCGGGTTGGTGCCACCAGTCCTGCAGCAGCCGCGGACGCTGCAATTCGTGAACTAAACGGGGGGGTTCTCAGGTGGTGGCAAAGCCCTCCCGGCTCCCCACAAGGCTTTGTCCCTCGGCAGGCAGCGCCCAGGACGGTGGAGTGGGGGCAGAAGGTGCCCCAGCGCCCAGGGTGGGGGTCCCCGGCCACCCCCAGCCCGCGGCAGCGCCGGTGGCTGCAGAGCGGCTCTTTGCTGGCATCTGCTGACAGCGGGAGATCCTGCAGCTCTTCCCAGGGAGCGACACCGAAACTCGGCCCGGAGATGGCCCTCGCCCCGCTCCTGGGATGGGAGCAGGTCCCCGGCAGTGTGGATCTGTCAGCCAAGCGCCTGCCAGGAGCGCCCCGCAGGGATGTGGCTCTTGCAGGGAAGGTGAAGCCCCACAGAAGGGTGCACTTAACTCAAACCCTTGATGCTGAAGGTGGTTTTCCAGTTACAAGTGGGAAAACATCCCTCAGGCTTCAAACACAGCCTTTTCCTGGGATACGAAGCTCTCTTCCACCCCTCCTGTGCCTCTGTTAATGGCTTAGTGCAGGAAGCTCTTCCTGCAACGTCCCCTGAGTCAGGGAATGAAATCACATCCATCAAGGTCTCCTTGTGCTCTAGATAACCTCCTGGAATCATAAATCACAGAATGGTTTGGGTTGGAAGGGACCTTAAAATTCACCCAGTTCCCACCCCCCTGCCATGAGCAGGGGCACCTTCCAGCCCACCAGATTGCTCCAAGCCCCATCCAAGCTGGCCTTGCACACTTCTGGGGATGGGTGTCCACAACCTTGGTGGTGCCAAATTGACAGGCCATCAGAAAGAATTGACATTTATCAAACCTCTACCTGTTGAGTTATAAAACCCCCAAGAGAGCTGCAGAATCCAGAACCATGGGCAGTGTATCCCACCAACTCTGCAGTCCAAGAGATGCTTATTCCCAGTGCCAGGCAGCAAGGAAACAGCATTTTCATTTACAAGCTGAGAATTAACTGAAAAATGGCCCAGTCGAACTGCAAACATGACTGTGGATTTTACAATCTGCAGCTCATGTGCTGATTTTATTATTAATTTACGTCCATTATCTGATTGACACCCATGCCACTGATACCACTTGGTCTTAGAGCATCCGAGAGCCAAAACTGCAGGAGGTAGTGACTGGGCTGTAATGTGTGACAACTTTTACCTTTCCAAAATTATTTTAGCTTCTGGGTGCTGCTTTTTCCCATCCAGTCACTTGTTCCTTGATTAAATGATCCTGCCCTGATAACATATGAACTGCCATGCAGTGGCATAAGCATTTTCCCGCTGTGAAAGCCCAGCTGACTGTGGTTATCTTACAGGGATCCATAAGGGAAGAGCCTGCATGGGATGGAAGAAACTTTGTAGGGACTAATTATGTCCCAAAGCAGATAGAAACACTCGAAAGGATTTGGAGATCTCTGTGATTCCAAAGTCAGATGCACTTTTTTTGCTGTGTTTCCTGCATAATGAAGGATGAATCCATCTGTTAAGTACATATTGCATATCTAAATCTGCTAATATCAAGACTAAAATCTACCCAGATAATAAAAACTATTTCCCTTCCATCCCTTGCAGGGTTTCATGAGTCTCAGCCCTGCAGGGCAGGGTTGGTGCCATCCCCTTCCATGAATTCCTGGGAACACTGAGCAGAGCAGCCTGGTGCTGAGGGCTCGGGATTGTCAGGGCATCCAGTGGCCTGGGATGCTGCCTGGATCCCCACAGTCTGGGAATGTTGTCCCAGGGACTGAACTTGAGCTCTTCAAGTATTTTCTTTTCTTCAGAAGGGATTAATTCAATTAACACAAGTAACAAAACAGCTCACAGCACTCTATAAATAGATTGGTGGGCTCTGACACAGCTCCTGGCTATGCCAAGAAATGAGACTAATAATAGCTGCTTAACGACAGGGTTCAGGGGGCTGGAGAGAATAGGCAGAGAAAATGCTAGGTTTAGCCAGGATGGCTTAAACCTGCCATGAAAATCAGCTGGGGGAGTGTGGAATCCCAGATTCCCAGAATGGTCTGGGTTGGAAGGAATATTAAAGCTCAGCTCATCCCACCCCATGGGCAGGGACACCTTCCACTGTCCCAGGTTGCTCCAAACTCCATCCAACCCAGCCTTGGACACTGCCAGGGATCCAGGGGCAGCCACAGTTTCTCTGGACACCCTGTGGCAGGGCCTCAGTGCTCTGCAGTATCTCAACAGCCTCAGAGGAAGCTCTGCTGGAGGGGATGGCTCAGAGTGGGGGGCACAGAGCCCATCACTGCCACACTGCCAGATCCTGCTCCTGGGGACCGTTTGGAGGATGATGGAGCCAAGAGATGCTTTTTCCAGCTAAAAAGCAGCAATTTCCCTCAGGGCCGAGGTCAGGGCCCTGGCAGCACCCCCAGTCCTGCACCTCAGCCTCCTGCACTCCCCAGCCCCTTTCCCCTCCCACTGCTCCTGCTGCCAGGAGAAATTCCCAGCTGGGCTTTTGTCACCGACGCACGCGTGTTTCTGCGGGAAGTTTCTATTTCTGTGAATAGCAATTTTTCAAGCAGCTCCTCCCCCGCCTGCTCGCTTTCACAGGAGCCCTGACGAACGCCGCTGGCATGACTGGAAGCTGCGGCTCCACTCCTGCGTGCCAGCCCCGGCCGGAGCCTCCGCCCGCCCAGCGCCGCTCCTACAGCTCCGCGGCACGGACTTACGGCCATGGTACCTTGAGAGGGTCACATGGAGCCGGGACCACTCCATGTGCTGGGCTCCCGGTGCTCACCGTGCGCCCGGAGACAGGAAAGGGCTAAAAAGACGTGGGAAAGCCTGGGGGGAGCCAAGCCTGCGGGAAAATCCCAAAAGAGCAGGCACCACCTCTGCTTGAGGGACACTGAGACCTCCAAGAACATCCTGGCATGTCCCAATTTCTCAGGCCACAACTCTTGCCAGGCCCAGCCGTGCAGAGGTGCCAGCAAATGATTTCTGTCTTTGATTAAACCTGGAGCCAAGCCCCCAGTACTTCCCCAGTCTGTCAGTCCTGTTTGTCCCCTACTGATGGACCACCAGCTCAGGGTGAGACTCCCAATTTGGGACCAGGGTCTTAAGGACAGGAGACACCACCCGTGGTACTTGCCTGGGGTCTCTATCCCTCATAAGTTGTTACAGAAATATTAATTGCTGAAGGAGGGGGTCCCACAGCTAGGCAATAGTGGTGGCTATGGGATGTGGTCTCTGCTTGGGGGGGTCACTGAGCATCAGCCTTGCTGCACTCATAGGGTGAGGCTGTTTCCCCAAAGGAGGTGAAGTTAGAGTGCTATGACCTGAATCCGAGGACCATGGTGCTTTCTTCATCCCAGCAGCAGGACAGGGAAAGGCACTGGAACCATCTGGATGGCTTCCATGCATCCAGGCCGTGCTTATCAGCAACCATGCCTCAGGGCACAGAGCTGAGAAAGGAAAGGGAACAACCCAAACGGTGCCATTCTGCTGCACTGAGAGCAGTGTTTAGTGATGCCACTGCTGGCTCAGATGGGAATGCGCCCTTAGAGGCTGGAATTATCAAAAGCAGCTCTTGGGAATGAAAAAAAAAAGCTGGACAAATTGCTGATTGCAGCTGCCTGGCTGGAAAATAGAGTGAGTGCTCCCAGGGCATGTGGCAAAGGGGGAATGAGCTCTCTGTCCGCTTGAGGACCAAATCCCCTTGCTGTTCCCAAACCGAGAGGCACTGGCAGCCAGAGCTGGACAGGGAATGGGATCAGAGGGGGATATCCTTGGGGTGGTGTAGAAGTGCTTGCCACAGTGAGCAGCACTGTACTGCAAATGCAAAGTGTCACTTAAACCCTGGACATTTTAACAAAAAGAAAATCAGGAACATGTAACACGTCTGTTTTGTAAAGAAACAACCTTCAGGGTTTCCTCTGCTGCAACTTCAAGAAATTCCACAGCTGCTACTGCGTGGGAGGGAGCCCGGGGAGCATTTTTCTCCCCTGCATGAGGCTGATGCTCAGGGCTGGCTGCAGCCCCTGGCTGGGAAGGGCTGTGCTGAGCAGCACATGCTGCAGCCCCCCTGCCTCAGGGGCCCAGAGCCACTTTCCATCCCCTTCCCAGCCAGCCATAAATGTTACAGAATTCTTATAAATCCTTGTGCTTTCCAGAGGGCCTGAGACCTCAGGAGTCCTGTCCCAGAGGCTCCTGGAGCTGCTTGAAGCACTCGGCAAGGGGCAGAGGGGATGTGCCAAGAGTGATTTGCTACTCCTGGAGGTATTTTCTACTCCTAATTAATGCAGTAAAAATGGGTGTCTGCCAAGGAAGTAAAAATATTCCCGCTTTCAAGATCAAGGGCAAGTATGGAAAAAGCAATGCAGACTTTTCTGAACGTCTGCAGACACCGTCTTCTCCTGCCCGGCTTCTGTTGAACACCCATTGTGACCATTGGGAGGTTCCTGCCCTGGCTGTGGCTGCTGGGATAAGCCAGAGCTCAGTGCCCAGCTCCCACTTCTCCTGTGACAGCCCAGCACAGGGACACCCAGAATGTCCAAGGCCAGGCCTGTGACAAGCAGCAGAGTACTGGGGGCCTGGGTCCCTCCCCATGCTGGTCCCAGGATGGAGTGGGAGCACTGGGAAGCAGCAGGTCCTCCTGATGCCCTGTGTCAGACCAGGATAAGGAGCGCTGGGGAGCTGTGTCCCTGCTGGTGCCCCATCCTAGGATGGAGAGGGGAGAACCAGGCTCTTCCAGAGTCCCATCCCAGGATGGAGCGGTGGGGCCCTGGTGTCCTGGTCTCTCCCCATGTTCCATCCAGGCCAGACCTGTGTCTCTCCTGTTGCCCCATCCCAGGCTGGAATGGCAAGAGCTAAGGCGTGCTGGGCCCTCCAGGTGCCTGTCCTAGGATACACTGGGGAGCAGTGTCCCATCCCAGGATGGACAGGAGGAGCTGTGACCCTCGTGGGCAGGCATGGGGAGCACTGGAGGGCACCGTGTCCCTCTGGCGCCCCTCCATCCGGGCTGGAGAAGGGGGTACCAGGGAGCATTGTGTCCTCTCTGTGCCTGTCCCAGGGTGGGGTTGGGAGCACCAGGGAGTCGTGCTTTTCCCTGTGCCCCATTCCATGATGAGGAGCACCGGGGAGCCGTATCCCTTCCCAGTGTCTCATCCAGGGTTGGTGCCTTGCATCTCGGTGCCCCCTTCCAGGGGGAAACGGCCGAGGTCCCGGTCTCTCCCAGGGCTCCGGCCCGGTGGAGTGGTGCGTGGCGGGACGCGGTGCGGAGCGGTGAGCGGAGAAACTGCGCCGGGTGTGGAGAGGGGTGCGGGGCGGTGTGGGACAGGCGGTGTGGGACAGGCGGTGTGGGACAGGCGGTGTGGGACGGGCGGTGAGGGACGGGCAGTGAGGGGCGGTGAGGGGCGGTGAGGGACGGGCAGTGAGGGAGGGGCGGCGCGGTGTGGGACAGGCGGTGCGCGGGGCGCTGAGGGGCGGCGCGGGGCCGTGTGGGACGCGGAGCGCGCGAAGATGGCGGCGGGCAGGCGCGCCCCGCGTACCGGGCTGCTGGAGCTCCGCGGCCCCGGCGGGCAGTGGCTCCGCGTCCTGCTCACCCTGGCCGAGGACGTGCTGGGGGTCAGCCCGGCAGACGGCCCCGGGCCCGGCCCCGAGGCCCCGGCGGCGCAGCTGAACGGCGGCGAGCCGGGCTCCGCCGCGCCCGAGGCGCTCGCCAACATCAGGCGCACCGTGCGCGTCGTCAAGCAGGACGTGGGGGGGCTCGGCATCAGCATCAAAGGTGAGGCCGGGCCCGGGGGTCCCGGGGCGGCGGCGGGAGAGAGGCACCGGCCCCAGGACCTGTTGCTGCTGCTGTCCCGCGGCTCGCTCGGGGCGAACCCCGCGGGGAGCGGGGCTGGGCTCGGGGTCCTCGCATCCCTCAGCCCCAGCTCAGGACGGGGACACGTGGCAGGGACGGGACCCGGACCATTCCCAGCCTACGGAAAGAGCGATGATTTGGGGTGCGGAGTGAACGGCCAGTGCCTGTCCGCCGTGCCCCGGCCGGGGTGAGGGACCCCAGGTTGGTGAGCCGGAGGAGGCTCCCATGTCCCCCCCACCCACGGGTAGAGTGCTGTCTCACGGGCCAAGTGGGGTGCTGGGGGGCACCCCGTTACACGAAAGTTGCCCTTTTGCAGCCAAAAGGAGGGCTGGGCCGGCGTGTCCTTGTCCCACCGCGTTCCTGAGCTGGGAAATGCCCCTTTAAAGCTGTCAGCAAAACGAAGGGAGCGATGTAAAGCCCCTGGAGATCTGCCGGCGCTGAGTGGGATGTTGAACCAGCGCACTCGGGCTTGGTGATGTGTGCTCCCGGGAAGCGCGGCAGGGGGAAGCCTCCCTGTGTAATGTCTGTTTTCCCTCCCAAGCTGTCCCGCTCCTTGGTGACTCGCTGAACTTCAGGCTGGAAACTTCTTCGGGCAGGGGTGGTGTTTCTGCCTTTTTGCCTGCCTTTGATTTTCACGCGGCTCCGAGCGTGTTGGAATCTGTGAAACAGGATGTAAAGGGCAGCGGGGAGACAGGGGCAGGGCTGTCACGGAGCGTGGCTGTGAAAGGCAGCGGGCTCGGCAGCCCCGGAGGCAGTGACAGGGCAGCTCTCGCCTCCTGACGTGGCTTCTCTCCCAGCTCAGAGGGGACACAGCCGCAGCCTCCGGCTCCCTCTTCAAGTGGGGAGGTTTTGCAATGTGAATGTGCGGATGTAGGAACTGGATCGACACTGCTGGCCGTGTCTGCAGGGTGCCCCAGCCTGCCAGCCCTTTTTTTGGGAAGCACAAACCCCCTTTCGTAACCACCCCTTGGCTGCCAAGTTATTGCTTGCTCTGTGGCTCTCCCAGGAAAGGAGATACTTCCCTTAAAACTTAATTTTTGCAGTGACGTATGTGGAAAAGAAGAAGTTGCCATCAAAACTGGGCAGTGGAAGCTGTTGTGGAGGGTGGGGCAGCCTTGGTAGGGCAGGACATCACTCCTCACCGGGCTGCTGGCATGTCACTGTTCATATGCCAGCCCTGTTTCACAGAGGGACGCTGGGTGCCACCCGGGGCGTGAATGTCCTGCTACGGGATGTGGCTTGGGGCTGGCAGGACAGCGGGGAACCGAGCGAGAGCCGGGCTGGCAGAGGTTCTTAGCCCTGGCAGGGCTCTCGGCACTGGCAGCCGGGCGAGGAGCCGCTGCCGCAGGGACGGAGCAGCCCCCGCCGGGGCCTCTGACAGCTGATAACCGGAGCCTCGCAGGGCTCGGCAGGCGGCTGAGCGAGGAAATGCCTGTGGCAGTGGCTGGGAGCAGCCCGGGGCGGGCAGTGACAGCGGGCTGGGCTCAGCATCTCCCTCTGGGATGAGGATCATCTCTTGGAGACTCCTCGGGACAGGCTGTCCCGGGGCGCAGGGCACAGCGAGCACGGCTGATCCCTGGCTGCCACGGGCAGTGGCTGCTGCATCCCTGCGCCCTGGCACGGAGGCAGCTCAGATCTCCCTGCGGGTTCAAAAGTCAATGTGCAAATTGATCTCCTGAAGCCACTGGGAGTTTGAATAGCATTCTTTTAGTCAGGACAGCGAAGAGCAGCCTGTAAATAAGGCTGCTGTGTGCGCAGGAACACACAGCCAGATTGGCTCACCTCTGCCTGGCTCTTCGGCCTGTCCAAAAACATTCAGCTGTCTTATCTGTTGAGATCATAAAGTCCTTGGAGCCAGGATAGTTGCTCAGCACACATGATTAATAATGCAAATAAAGATACACTTTCCTGCCAAAACCGATGGGGAGATGGCCAGGTTACATGTTCGCTCTGTGAATAATCTGTGACCGCTCTGAGTGGTTTTGGAGCAATCAGTCCATCAGCTGTAGAGCCTCATGGTACTTTGGCTGCTGTGGCTGGTACAGGTGTCCTGTGGGTATCTGGCAGAGTGGGCAGTGGGCTGACCTGGCACAGTGCATTGAGAGCCAGCAGAAAAACTCAGCCTTGCTGGGACCATCTGGTACCAGAGCATCCCCCTCTCGCCCACTCCTCCGAGCATTCCTACAGCCACAACCGCTCCCTGTTTCCTCTGTTTCAAGGTGGCCGAGAGAATAAAATGCCCATCTTGATCTCCAAGATCTTTAAGGGGCTGGCGGCGGATCAGACGGAGGCGCTGTACGTGGGGGACGCCATCCTCGCCGTCAATGGCACCGACCTGTCCGAGGCCACGCACGACGAGGCCGTGCAGGCCTTGAAGAAGACGGGCAAGGAAGTGATCTTGGAAGGTAGGAGACAAGGATGGGATGGAGGCAGAAGGGTCCTCCTCTACTGGGTTGACACAGGGCAGACGTATCATCTGCAGCTGCATTTGCATACTCTTTCAAATGGAAAACAACATATGCAGAGTAATTTATCTGCTCATCCGGAGAGCTGGAGGTAACTGCTGGGATCTCCCTGTCTCCTTCCGGAGAGGGAGGGATGTGTGTGCCAGTGCTCCATGCCCAGAGGCACTGTCTCCCTGCTGTGGGACCTCGGGCAGGCAGCAGTGGGAGGTGTGGGAAAAGTTTCTGGGATATGGGATTCTTTTCATTGCACAGCATCACCCCCACGTCTGCAGTTCCTGGGGCAAGAGAAAATATTTTCTGCTTTTCCCGTGGTTTTAATTTAAACCCACATTCCTGGCTGCTGTAGGTTTATGCCAGTGGGGAGGAGGTGCACTTGCTCCCCATTCCTGCCGAGCACCTTGGGATTTGCTGGGTGGGTTTTGGGCTGGTGGAGGGTGGGCAGGGCCTGCTCAGGAACTACTCATCCAGGGGATGCTGCCTGCCTAGGGGATACCTGGAAGCTGAGCCACTCAGGGATGCAGCCTTCACCACCATGGAGCAGGCTGTTCCCTGGGAACAAGCTCCCCCATGGTACCAGGCAGATGGTCCCTGGTGTCTCCCAGCCCTGAGGGGCACCCTTCTTGGGGTCTGTGTGAGGATAATGGGATGGGACCATGGGAGTCCTGAGAGAGAGACCCCATTCTTCTCTGGTTACCCTTCACATCACATGTGTCCATGTTTGCCCACCCTCTGCCAGCTTGGCCAGGCTGGGATGAGCATCCCAGATCTGTCCCTCACTTCCAACCACTCCCTGGGGTCACCTGGTTTAACAGGGAGGGTCTTGGCACCAAAGACCCTTCCCATATGCCAAAGGGAGGTTTGATTTGGGGACAGTGCTCAGGGCTGTCCCTGGACAAAGCAGTTCTGTGTGCTGTGCTGCCAGCGACCACCGTGGCTCCGACTTTCCTGTGCCTTCCCCACATTGTCTCAGCGCCAGATTTTCATTTTTAGCTTTGCTCAGCCCTTTCTGCTGTGGCTTCCTCCTCTCCTGGGAGTCTCAGGACCACAGTTCAGCCAGAGGAATGTGCTGCTCTGCACAGCTGCTGGGAGTAGATAGGGTTGGTGGTGGGGTGGTTTTGTTGGTTTTTTCTGACCAAATTGAAATACAAGAGCTTCTTTCTTTGTGAGTCTGCAAAATTCCTGCCTGGAGCCGCTGCTCTTGGACCACCCTCCCTCTGTTATTTTCTGTTCATCCTTTAGCGTGGGTTTCCTTTCTGCCAGAGCTCCTGCCAGAGGTGGAGAGGAGCTGCCCTTTTTGGACAGAGCAATTTCTCTCGATAGACCCTTCCTTCTCCTCCATCCCCTGGGATCCAGGTCCCCCTCCTGGGAGGCAGCTGCAGGCAGGGCCTTTGCTGTAGCTTGCTGAGCTCAGGTATGACCTACTGGGCTTCTTAATTAATTGAAATTCCCAGTAGGTACCCTTGGGAGGAGACTGGAGCTGTGCTGGGCTCCCACTACAGCAGTCTGGAGCTCTGGGATGAGTTTGTATCTGATGTTGCTGTTGTATCTGATGTTTGATCTGTCCAGCCAGAGCAGAGAAGGAATCTCTGCTTTTCATCTGATCACTGATGCCAGTGATAAATGTGGTACATCTCCATCCTCTCCCTGTTTTTGGGTTTGCTGGCACAGTGCAGCTCTGCCATGGGGGCTGTGGGGCTGGCACTGTGCCATGGTCAGGCTGTCACTGCCCTGTGGAGGTGCTGGCCTGCCTTGTACCTGCCACCCCAGTGGTCCGCCAGGAGCTGGGAGAGGTGGCAGGGGGTGGCCTTAAAGTGCCTGAAGGGTGTTAAACTGTGAGGGATCTCTGTTGCCTTCTCCTGCTTAGGGAAGGCAGAGCTTAAAAAAGAGCACCTTAACATTACTTAGACACTTTCTGGTCCCTGCACGGTGCCAGGTGTCGCTCCAACTTTCCTTATGGTGCTCTGAGTGCTAAACCAGACTATTTGGCACAGCCAGTGTCTGTTCACTCCTTGCTGCTCCTGGCTGCAGTCATTCCTGAGATTCAGAGTTTAGGAGTGGTTTGCAGGTGGCATTTCAACAGGTAACAAAACTGGGAGAGCTGGCACCTCCTCACAGGGCAGTGAGCTGGGTTGAGACTCCCCAGAGTGGCAGAGCTGGGGGTGATGTGTTTTAATGTGAGTATCAGCAGTGGCTCCACGTGCCAGATTTCACCCTGGGCTGCTCAGCTTGGCTTCAGGCTCCTGGGTGTCATTGCTGCCCAGGCGTGAGGACATGCAGATATCTCTCCGTGTGTCCTGCCAAGATTTCTGTTGGATGTGCCAAACTACTCTCTTGGTATTTGCAGGAGGAGTTGGACTGTATTTATATTACATTGTTATTTCGGGGAAAGTTGCTCTCCCTTGCCTTATTTTCCCCCTGGTTTTTTTCCTTATTTTCATTGCTTGGAATCCAGAGACTTTCTGTGGCAGGGGGAAGGCTGATAAACATCCTTCCAGCTGCTCTGGGAAGGGTTCTGGGGACAGGAGTGGTTTTCCTGGTGAGGCCCCTGTGCTGTATTGTCATGGAGGGAGAATGGGGAGCAGTGGGGAGGAGGAGTTGGGTAGCTGTGGGCATCTCACATCCATGAGTTATTTGCCATAGGGCTGCTCCTGGGGCTGCCGCTGCTCTTTAGGATTTGCTTGGCCAGGTAATTGCTTGGAAGTTTGAAATTCAGAAAAATGGGTGCTGGGAGAGAGTGGGGCTGGGGATTCTCTGGAGTGCTGCTTGCCATAACCGTGGGAAGGAAGGCTTTGGATCTGCCCCGGGGATGATGCCAAGAGCAGATGGATGGGGCACATCTGCCACCTCCACACCTCGCTGCTCTGAAGCTTTGCTTTCCCTAGGGAGTTTCCTGGGTTTGTTTCTTCTCCCTGGAAACACAGAGGGTTGTCCCATGATCTGCCTGCTGACAGTGCAGTACAGGGGAATGTTTAGCAGAGAGCTGAGGCATGGAATGTGGCACTGAGTGCTGGGGCAGGATCCTGGGGCAGGAGGGACAGCAGTGGTGCCTCACCCTGCAGCATCCCATGGCATCTTCCTCCTGGGGTGGAGGGACTTGGGCTGAGGCAGCTGGGACAGGAGCTGCTGTCATGTTCATGCCTGGAGCCAGGGGCAGGGCGTGGGTGGGGTGCTGGGACTGCGTTGACCATTTTGGAAGCACATCAGAGCATCGGGTTGGAGCTGGCAGGTCCTTTCAGGGTGTCTCTTTGGGATGTGTGCTTGCTCAGCCCCCAGTTTAACATGCCAATTTTGTGTCATTAATCCTGAGGCAGGGAGGGACCCGCTGGAGGTGGGATTAGCATCTCTAGGGCCAGCACTCGATTTCCAGGAGCTCTCTGGAAGGTTTCCTCATGTAGTGGCCTTGCTGAGCTGTCTAGATGCTGCTGGGAAGATTTTGGCAGGAGAAACAGCAGCACCCATCCTACTCTTGACCAGAAATGGAGTCTGAAACCTCTTTAAATCCACACTGTGATCTGCAGGCTGAAGCAGAGTGTGCTGGTGACCCAAGCAGTGGGAGGGTGTTGTTGAACCTGCTGTGGGTGTCCACGTCTGTTTTCCTGCCCGGAGGAAGCATTGTGGCTCCTCAGTGAAGCTTTGCAGGTCAGGCTTGGCTCTGAGCAGTGCTGAGCCGTGGGGATGCCTGGGGCAGGTTGTGCTGACTCAGGATCCAGGAGTGTTGGTTTGTGATTGTCCTTGTGAGGGATAGGATAATGGAGAGGGAGAATTTCTACCCAAGAAGTAAAACCAAGGAAGTTTGATGGTTCTGTCCCTTTCTGGCATGCTGGGGAGAAAAAAAAAAACAGTTGCAACACAGAGGCAGATCCATGGTTAAATATGTCCTGGTGCAATTTACTCCAGGGTTCAGGACACATGGGATGCTCCAGTGACTGGGAGCCCCTGTCCCACCACCTGGCCCCTGGAGAGGCACTGTCCTGGCATGGGACAGGTGGCCACACACCCAGAGACTTCTGCTGTTCCCCAGTTAGTGCAAAGCCCTGAGCAGTTAAAGGTCCTGTTTGTCCTCTGTCCTCTGTTCTGGAGAGGATCAGTGGGACAGGCTCTTTCCCTGGAGAGCCCACGTGGCTTAAGAGGCCATGTGGATCAGCCCAGCAGCCACCGAGGGCTGTGTGCCTGCTGTAGGTGGCTTTAAGCCAACAGCAGCCAGGCACTGTTGCTGCCCAGTGGCTTTTGGAGGGTGCAGGCTGCCAGGGAGCAGGCAGGAGCCCCCCACTGCAAGGTGCTAATTGGAAAGAAAAGTTAGAGAATTACAGTTACCACTAGCAGACGTGATGCATGATATGGTCTGAGTTGTCTCTAATGCAATGGACGTAATTAATTAATCCATTCAACACCAACTGCAGTGAAGGGACTGGTAGAAATGTAAGTTAGCCCGCTGAGAAGCCAGTGCTGGGGTCACTGGAGGGGACAGCAGCTCCCATGGGATGGTGACCTGGCTTTGGCCGGGGAGCACCGCAGGTTCCAGCACCTCCCACCCCCCGTGCTGCCTCAGGAACCCCTGTGCTTCCCGACCAGCCTGAAACGCTCCTTTAAGCCACGTACTCGAGACACACACCCAGCCTGTTGCCTCATTCCCCGTGCCCTGTCCCGGACTGGGCACTGCTCCTGTCCTCTGCGGCTCCCTCGGGACGTGACCCCGCCACCGCCAGCTAATGCCGGTGACGTCCCCCGCGTGCCCGGGGAGCCAGGGGCTGGCGCAGGGACACCGCTCGGGTTTCAGCGGTTCAATGGCATCTTTCTGAACTCCAATTAGTTCCCAGGCACCGGGATAATGGCAGGTCCCCGCTGCCAAGATTAATGGCTCGGATGCCTGCGGGAACGTGGCTATTTTTGTAACGGGAGGCGCAGGGCACGAGGCTGGTGGCCCCCCGCCGCCGCCTTGGCCCCGGGGCCACCGCGGGGTGACCCGGCCCACGTGGCACAGCACCGTGGCCATTTATAGCCGTGTCCCGCAGAGCAGCACCGGGCTCTGGCTCCCCGCAGCTCCTGCCGGGCTGTCACCATTTAGGCTTTTAGGGAGCTCACTGGGATAGCAATGAAAGGGGAGAGCACAGATTAGGCTGAGTTGGAAGGGACCCGACAGGATCATCCAGTCCCAGCCTGGCCTTGCACAGACACCCCAACAATCCCACTCTGTGCATCCGTGAGAGTGTTGTTCAAACATTCCTGGAGCTCTGGCAGCCTCAGGGCTGTTACCTTGGGGGAAGATGGGTGGAAGATGGATGGTGGTGGCCAGGTGAAGTTTGGGAGTGGGTGGCTCTGTGTGCAGACTCCTTCCTGGTGGGAAAAGGGCTCCTTTCTGGCAGCACATCAGGCTCCTGTGGCTTGGCTGCAGCAATGGAGTTGGGCCCGTCCAACCTCCTACAAGTGTTGGCTGCAAAGCCAAGCTTGTGTCCCCCATCCTGCCACTCACTCCGCTGGCTTGGGCCTGAAGAGGAACCAGCCAGGGTGGCTGGGCACATGGCTGCAGGCATGTGTGTGTCCTGTGGTGTTTTCCTAAGGGCCTCCAAAGGGAAACCCTTCCCTGGAGTCAGTAGCTGGTCCCTCACTGCTCCAGGGCACGACCAGGACTGGCATCCCGCCTGCTCAGCCAGAGTTTTTCAGCCAGCATTGCCAAACTCATTTTCAGGATGTGGCTATGGGGCCCCATCAATTTGTGGTGCCTCTCATCTCCTTCCCCCAAACCTCTGGAGCCGGCTGCCATCCCAGCGTGGCTCTGAGGCCTCTGGCTCTGGAGCCAGGCTGCTGGGGACTGATTTCTTGTCCCTGGTTTGAGGCTCACAGGGCAGGGCTGTGCAAGAGGAGAGCACGCTCTCCAAGGCTTTTCCTGGGGCCAAGCCAGGGTATTTGAGGGCTGTTCCTCAGCTGGCAGCAGGACTGGCTGTACCAGCACAGTTTGGACTGTGTAGTTTTGGCCTGGGACTCTTTCCCATTCCCCACCCCTGGCTGTGTGTGCTGCCCCAGGCTACTGCTCAGGCCTGGCTCTGTGAACTGATCTGGATTAAAGGGAAAGAAAAAGGGGGAAAGGCCATTTTTATCCCTCTTGCAGCGCTCCCCAGGCAGGGATGGTGAGGTGAGGTACTGGGAGGGTTCAAGGTGTCATGTGAGGGTGGGGAGGCCCTGGCACAGGGTGCCCAGAGAAGCTGTGGCTGCCCCTGGATCCCTGGCAGTGTCCAGGGCCAGGCTGGACAGGGCTTGGAGCAGCCTGGGACAGTCGAAATTGTCCCTGCGCAGGGCAGGAGATGGATTGAGATGGGCTTTAAGGCCCTTCCAACCCAAACCATTTTGTGATTCTGTGATAAGCAATGCTCTTCTGTTCCTAAAGCAATTGCTCTTATCACCGAGGCCACAGCCTCCCATAATTGTCTCTACCAGTAGGGCCCTTGCCATTCCTGGGGTTAGTGTACAAACCCTCAATCCTCCCAAGAGCCACACAATGCTCCATCCCCCTGCACCATGCAGGAAACCCCTCTGACATCTGCACAGATCTTCTTCCCCTTATGCTCTACAAGCTCTGGCATGAATGTGCCAGCATGAAGATCCCTGTAATGCTGCTTGAATTCCCAAGAAAATGGAATGAGGGGGTTGGAATGGGATTATTTAAGGTCCCTTCCAATCCAAACCATTCTGGGATTCTGTGTCACTCCCTGTGTGACCTCACCCACCAGTGCCAGCCCTGCACCCGCAGCAGCCACGGGTAGCTAATGGAGGGTTCACCAGCTGATGCAGGCAGAGTGCAGGGGTTTCAGCAGGGTAGGATGAGGCTGCCCTGGCCTGTGCCATGTCCTCAGTGGGTGCTGCCTTTCTTCCAGTAAAGTACATGAAGGAGATCTCGCCCTACTTCAAGAACTCCTCGGCGGGGGCGACGGTGAGCTGGGACCCCTCCCCTGCTGCCCAGCAGAAGCGATCATCCCCGCTGCTGCCCCCTCGGGAGCTCCGCGAGAGCCGGAGTGTCCCTCTGAAGATGTGCTACGTGTCCCGCAAGTGCCTCCCCATCGACCCGGAGCACAGGTCAGCGTGTGGCGCCGACGATGGCACCGCGGTGCCCCGGGGAGGCGGGGGCGGGCAGGGACTCACGGGGGCTGTGTCCCTGCAGGTACCTGGAGGTGTGCTCGGCGGACGGGCGCGTTGCCCTTTTCCTGCGGGCGAAGGACGAGGCCACGGCGCAGTCGTGGCTCGGCGCCATCCAGGCCAACGCGGCCGCGCTGCTGCCACGGGTGAAGGAGGAGCTGCGGGCACAGCTGGCGGGGGCTGGCACGGTGGCCGGACGGGACGTGAAGCACGTGGGCTGGCTGACTGAGCAGGTATCCCCCGGTCCCCCGCCACCCCGTGCCACCGTGCTGCCGGTGGCCCTGACCCGGGCCCTTTGCAGCTCCCCAGCGCCGGCACCAGGAACCTCCTGGCCGTGCTCACAGAGAAGGAGCTGCTGCTGTACGGGAGCCTGCCACAGAGCCGGGACGCCCTGGGCAAGCCAACGCACAGCTACCCCCTCATTGCCACCAGGTAGGGGCCAGCCGCTCAGTGCCCTCCTGGTAAAGGATAGGGTGGTGGCAGTCCCTGGGGGCAGTGGTAGGGTCTGGGAGCCAGGACAGAAGTCAGGGCTGGTGTCAGACCCCCTAAAGCGGTGACCATGAGCAGGGACCAGTGACCCCAGTCAAGGGCTGGGGGTCATGACAGAACTCCAGGGTGGTGGCAGGGGCTGGTGGTGGTGGCAGAGGCGTTTGAAGTGATGGTAGAGTCCAGGGGTGGTGGCAGGGCAGTGGGGATGGTGACCGTGTCCAAGGTGACCGGCAGAGTCTCGGGCATAGTGCGGGGGCTTAGGGCGCGGTGACAGTGTCCGGGGGCAGTGTGAGGGCAGCGGGCACAGCGGTACTGAGTCGCGGGGATGGGACGGGGGTTTCGGGCGGTGTCGGGGCGGGTTTTCAGGGCGGGTGTTGAGGGAGGGATTCGGGGCGGGGTTTAGGGCCGTGGGGCGGGGTCTCGGGGCGGGGCTTTGGGGCGGGAGCGGCTCCAGCGCGGGCGCTGCCGGGCTTCATTCGCGGGGCTGCAGCGCCCCCTGGCGGCCCCGCCGCGCGATCGCCGCGGAGCGCAGCGGGGTGAGACACTGGGGCCGTGCGGGCTGCGGGGATACGGGGCTGTGCTGGGGCTGTGCTTGGGCTGTGCTGGGGCCATGGGGAATGCGGGGCTGTGCTGGGACCGTGCTGGGGCCGTGGGGAATGCGGGGCTGTGCGGCGGGAATGCGGGATGCGGGGTTGTGCTGGGACTGGGTGGACTGCGGGGCAGTGCTGGGGCTGTGCCGGGGCCATGCGGGGCAGTGCTGGGGCTGTGCTGGGGCTGTGCTGGGGCTGTGCGGGACGTGAGGCGAGGTTTGAGCTGTGTGAGGAGCGCGGCTGAGGTGCGGTGCTGAGGCGGTGCTGATGGGCAGTGCGCGGTGCTGGATGTTGCGGTGTGTGGTGCCGGGGCAGTGCAGGCGGCGGTGCTGGATGTTGCGGTGTGTGGTGCCGGGGCAGTGCAGGCGGCGGTGCTGGATGTTGCGGTGTGTGGTGCCGGGGCAGTGCAGGCGGCGGTGCTGGATGTTGCGGTGTGTGGTGCCGGGGCAGTGCAGGCGGCGGTGCTGGATGTTGCGGTGTGTGGTGCCGGGGCAGTGCAGGCGGCGGTGCTGGGGCGGTGCTGGGATGTTGCGGTGCAGAGGTGCAGCGCTCGGGCGGTGCAGCACTGGGGTGGTGCGGGGTGAGATGCAGGGTGCGGTGCCGCGGCGGTGCCGGGGCCGTGCGGGGCGCGGTGCTGAGCGCCGGCCGTGCCGCAGGTTGGTGCACTCGGGGCCCGCCAAGGGCTCGGCGCTGTACGAGGCCGAGCGCTCCTTCGCGCTGCGCGCCGGCGGCCGCCTGGGTGTGCAGACCCATCTCTTCAGCCTGGAGAGCCCCCGAGAGCTCGCCCTGTGGACGCGCCTGCTGGTGGACGGCACCCACGGCGCCGCCGAGCTGGCCCAGGAGGTCTCGGCAGGTCAGCGGGGGCCCGGGGGGAGCTGGAGGGGCAGCGGGACCCCCGGCTCACCCCGTTCTCATCCCCATCCTCAGCCTGCACGTGGAAGGGGCAGGACTGCACCCTGACCGTCCACATCGACAAGGGCTTCACCATCTCCACCAGTGAGCCTGGGCTCAGCAGGACCATCCTGCTCCAGCAGCCCTTCGAGAAGCTGCAGATGTCCTCGGATGATGGCACCAAGATGCTCTACCTGGATTTTGGTGGGCCGGAGGGAGAGATTGTGAGTTGGCTTCACCTTCAGCAGCCCCACCCACACCCGTCTGCCCACCCCAGCCAGGGTGCACAGCCCTTCCCAGGGCCCCAGTAAAGCTGTGGTGGGTGTGGGGAGCTCCGGGTGGACCCTGGCTGCTGCAGAAACAGCCCTCCCCATTGCAGACATCCCTCTTTTCCTTTTTTGCAGCAATTGGACCTTCACTCCTGCCCTAAGACCATCGTCTTCATCATCCACTCCTTCCTGTCGGCCAAGGTGACCCGGCTGGGGCTGCTGGCGTGATGAGAGAGCTCAGCACTGGCCGGAGCAGCCCAAGCCCCCGGCCCATCTATGCACCTCCCTCCTGGCCAAACCCAGCCCTGAGCCATCCCAAGGAGACTGCAGCCCCATGGGATCACGTCGCCCCCACCAAGGAAAAGCACCATCAGCCAGGAAAAACCCCTCTGGGGTGTTTGGGGGCAGCAGTGGGGTGAAACCGCTCTTGGATGGCAGCACCAGGACTTCTCTGGTGTCTTCTTCCCCTCCTTCCTCGGTGGCTGGAGAGGCCTGTTGGGAACCCACAAGTGGACACATGGCCATCACCCCAGTGCCTTGAGAGATGATATTTTCTGTACAAAGAACCCATTTGTATCCATGTTTTATATTTATATTGCCCACTTCCAAACACTGATGTGGCAGCTTTCCACACCTGGGTTGGACCCCTTGGAGAGTCCCAGGCCCTGCAGCACGAGGACCTGTGTCTGTTTTCCAGACAGGCAGCCCAGGGGTTGGAGGCCAAACCAGCTCTAAAGTGCTTAAGGGACAGGAACTGCAAGATCAGCTGTAATTGCCAAATGTTTCCATATTGTATGGAATGATAGGAACCACTTTTCTATGTTGGAGTTGGATGGTTCGTTTGGTTTTGTGCACTCTGGGGTCACTTTATTTCTTGGTTTGGGGGGAGGGTTGTCAGATGGCTGCTGCAGAATGACTTCTTTTATGAACCAAAAGATTCTGCATGAAAATGCCTTTTTGGGGGGTTAAATAAACTTTGCATTGAAGGTCACAACCAGCAGGAGCCAAGATCTCTCTCCTGGTTTCACTTGGAGAAGTTGAAAGTCAGTTTGTGGGTAGTGCCTGGGCTGGGCCTTGGGGTGTTTTCCACCAGGGGAAGAAGGGCTTTTCCTGGAGGCTGCTGTGAGCTGGTGGTGCTGGGGACACTGTGAGGGCTTCAGGTGGGGACAGAAAGTCTTCAAAGTGTCCAACACTGTGCCACTGGGGGTAGCAGAGAGGGACAAGCTGATGCCAGCACCAGCTTTGGTGATATCAGATGGGTTTGGATTTCCTGAACTTTAATATGCTCAGACGAGTGTTGGCATCGTTTCCAAACTCAAGAAATTTGTGGTTTGTTTTTTATATTTTTCCAGTAAAAACAGCTGCCTGGCTGAGCAGCAGCAGAGGCTTGGAAAGTTGTTGGGACAACAGGAAAGGGCTCTGTTTGCATCACTGCAGTGCCAAGTTCTGGGTTTACCTTCTCCTTTTGGATTTGCTCTGTCCATGGGGGCACCTGGAGTCTCCCAGGAAAGCCATTAGCCAGGGACTAAAACACTCAGGCCACAGGCAGAGAAACAACTGATTAGCAGCAAAATAATACCAGAGAAGCTGTGGCTGTCCCTGGATCCCTGGCAGTGTCCAAGGCCAGGTTGGATGGAGCTTGGAGCAACCTGGGATAGTGGAAGATGTCCCTGCCCATGGCAGGGGGTGGGGTGAGCTGGGCTTTAAGGTCCCTTCCAACCCAGACCTCTGATTCTGTGATTTTTAATGATGTCATGTATCCTGCTGCCCCATGATGAGGGGAGCCTTGAGGGAGGTATTGGGATGACACACGTGCTTTTGCCATGTGCTGAACTGCTCCCCAGGACAGGGACCCTGATGTTGTGGCAGCCTTTGAGGTGCAGGGGGAGAAGTTGCAAAAAGAGGAAGGAAATCCATAGAAATTGTGAGCAACAAGGGCAGCGAGATGTGGGTGGTGTGGGCAGGGAGGAACTTCAGAACCACAGGTTTGAGTTGGAAGGAACCTTAAAGCCCTTCTGTCCATGGGGAGGGACACTTTGCACTGTCCCAAACTGCTCCTAGCCACATCCAGCCTGGCCTTGGACACTCGCAGGGATCCAGGGGCAGCCACAGCTTCTCTGGGCACCCTGTGCCAGGACCTCACCTCCTTCCCAGGGGAGAAGCAGCACAGTAAGAGTTTATTTGGTGTAAGAAGTAGTTCCTATGGGGTACATCAGCACTCAGCTGCACAGCTCCTGGCAGGACAGGGTGGTGGAGAGGAAGGGGGTGTCCTGTTCCTCCCAGCACAGCCCCATCTTTTCCCCCAGGAAAAGGTTCCTGGCAGCAGGAATCTTTTATGATGAGCAAGCTTTTACTTTTTATTGCACATAACTGTCAGATTTCCAGGAGACCTCGCAAAATGGATTTGCAAAAGAAAAAAAAGAGATCCCCTCCGCCCCCATTCCTAACTGTTAAATCAATACAACAAGTAATTTAGAAACAGATGGTGTATTTTTCTATGATCAAAAGCATGTCAGCACAAGGAAACACATTATTACTGCAATTTACCTTCCTCCTCTTGCCCTGCAGCCATTACTCTTTGGGGTTCATTGCAATAGAAGAGGGAATCACTCCCAATCCAGAGCAGATTTCCTATTAATCTTATAGACCACAAACTGCTTTGACTTTCTCAGCAGTGCTGCTCCATGCCTGAGCTGGGGAGGAATTAGCTCAGTTTGGAGTTGGATATTTATTTTCTTGCCTTTCTTTGCATTTGGTGATGGTACGTGGATTTTTCCCCTTCTACATTTTATGGTGGTTTCTCAGCCTCTTCACCTTTCTGGCACCATGCGTCACTTAACAGGATCTTTTCCCCAGGGATGCTCCTGCAAAGGGGCCTGTGAATAAGATGATTCCCTCACATAATGAGGGTCTGGAGCACCAGGAGAGGCTCAGGGAGCTGGGGGAGGCTCAGCCTGGACAAAAAGGATGCTCAGGTAGCTGGAGATTCCCCCCAAAGCCCAGCAGGATCTTGGATTCCTGGGAGGATGTCTGTGGAGGTGCTGTGAGCACCCTGCCTGGTTATTTTCCAGGCTGGTGCCATAAAATCGAGGCCAGTGCTCATCACAGACCCCAGACTCCTGGGGAAAAAAACATTGCAATTCTTCCCATACACTCTTAGTTTTCCTAACATTTCCAATGCTAATTGATGTAAATGTCCAGAAATATTCAGACATCTGGAATCACTGAATTTCTCTGCCCAGGGGAGATTTTGGAGTTGGCAGCAGGGACTGGATCCCAGTGCAGGATGGCATCTGTATGGAGTGATGAATATTCCTGCTTGGGACCACCACCCTGTTCCCTGGAGAGGAATAGAAGCTCCTGAGGGTTTTATTCTGCCAGACAGATGGACTAATATTTTTAAAAGCAGCTTTAAAATAAATATAATGAACTCTGCTTACAGAGCTGGAATGATGGGAATGGGCTCAGGTTAAAGCAGATTTCCTCAGCTCAATTACTTTGAGGCAGCTGGAGTTTTATTTGGTGACCACAACTGGAACAGCTCTGGGCAAGGGGAATTCAAAGGTCTGTGAGTGGTGGGGAATGGGAAGGGAGGATGGAAAATACCCCTGTTCTGCTCTCTGCCTGGAGCTCTTGGGATGCTGGTTGCCAGAGCGGGGCCGAAATGGGGAATGGAATGGAGGCACAGAGGCTTTGGCATCAAAGCCCAAGCCAGGCATGGAGAGAGGTGGGTGATCAGTGGGGGTGACATCAGCCGAGTTCTGGTGCAATCCCTTCCCCTTTGGGACAAAATCCAGCCAGGCCATGGCGAGATGAGCTCTGTTTCTTCCACAGGGAAGCCCAGTGCTGTCGGCATCTCCGGCAGCAGCATCATGAGCAGGAATTCTCCCCAAAAATGGCTTTTCCAGGTTGCAAGACCTGAAAACCAGCCCTGGCTGCAGGAGCTGGAGAGGGAAGAGAGAGATGCAGCGGGAAGAGTGATTAGGTTGTCCCCAGGTGTTTGCTCACCCCCGGCAGAACACAGTTTCCCTCCCGACACCGCTTGTACTTCCATTAGTCAGCTCTGACCTTTCCGTGCCGTAATCAAACAAGACAACCCAACACTTAAATCTGAGTGTTTAGTGCTGACATTTACAATTGGTTCTCGAGTTGGGGAGACCAAATGAAAATTTCCTGGCAGACAGCTTGCTGCAGGGCAAGGGAATCAAATAATTCCTCTGCTGGCATGCCAGCCCCCTTTGGCTACCCGGTGCAGTGGGCAGTGTTTGGGCTAGAACAGTGTCTTTGGAAAGTCAATATTCACCTGGAGTTTGTGTGATCCCACCCACATCACCCCACCAGGGCATGAGGAAACTGGATTTGGCATTTGATGGATGTAAAGAGGAGAGCTCTTCCCCAGAAGGGAGCCCTGGGGGAGTGGGGAAGCTGTGTTAAATGTTAGGGATCTGAGGCTGCAATGAGGGTGTTTTCTCTCATTCAGCCTCGGCTGAATCCTTGCCTGGAAAGTGAGCACTTGGTGCATCCCTTGGTGCATCCCACAGCACATCCCATGGGGCATCCCATGGCACATCCCTTGGTGCATCCCTCAGTGCATCCTGTGGAACATCCCTGGCTCCACGTGTGCCCCATGGTGGCAGTTTGGCTGTGCCATCCTCCTGCACATCCCTGGACACTGATGGGCTTTTCCAGACCTTTCTCCAGGGGAACCAGTGATTGCCTGGTGAGGATAAAGGCCTGTGGGATATCAGGGTATTCTGGGAGCCAAAACACCCCTGGGAGCCCCCAGGTCTTACATCCATCCCCTTTGTCCTCCTGCAGTGCCTCCTCCCATGGGATAGCTTCCCACTTCATGAAGTTAAATCCATTAAGGAAGTGTTTGGACAGGGTTTCTCACACTGCTGCTCAGTGCTCCTCTTGCCTCCTCCAAACAGAGCAGTCAGGCTGCAAACCAGGACAGCACAGCTCCCTCTCCCCTGCCTGGGAACAGCCTCAGCCCAGAAATAGCCTTAATCAGTCCAAAATACTCTGAATCTTTTCTTCCTTTGCAAATACAATACTTGAATAAATTAATATATGGGGTTTAATTACAGAATTTGAGCTATCCAAACCACTCTTGCTGTATTTTCCCAGTGTTGCTCCATGTGCTGCTTTCCTGAAGAACCAAAGGGACATCCCATTAGGATTTGACATGAGAACTGGGATGAGCATTTGTGTCTACAACTACAGATTCTGGAGGTTGTCCTGTGCAGGGCAGGAGTTGGACTCAATGATCCTTGTGGGTCCCTTCCAACTCAGCAAATTCCATGATTCTGTGAAAAGCAATAATTTTTTTTTCAAGGTTTATTTCTCACCTTTATAAAATTGCACCTAAAAATTGCACTTTAAATGTGATCAGTTCTCAAATGTGGGCTGGTGCTTGGGGCACCCAAACACCCATGTTCCTGCTCCATGGGTGCTGCTGGAAGCCAGGACTGGGAGGCAGGACCTGATAATTTATAATTTCCCTTGTGTCCACTGGGTTGGTGCTTTTTCCCATGTTCCTGCTCTTCTCATTCCTTCTAGAAAATGCTTTTTCTTCCTTTTCTGCCTCCCCAGTGCTCGGTGTGGCGCTGGGTGCTGGGTCCCTTCCAGGTGGCTCATGTGACATCTCCATGGGAACAGGACAGGATGTGGAATCTCATGGATGGCAGGAGAAATGAGTCATGGATAACCCTATTCTCACATTGGAATTAAAGGTAAAGCAAACTGGGGGAAGATGTTTGAACATTCTCAGGAAGACTCTCATCCAAAACAACGGGGCAGCTGCTGGGGAAGTTTTCAGCTGTGTCCTTGGGTGGGAATCTCCTTGTTGGGGGGACACAGAGCAGGTTGGTGTGGGCAGGAGATGCTGTGCCCAGGTGGGACCTCAGTCCCTTTGAGCAGCACTGGCACATCCCTTTGCCTCCCCCTGCCTCTGTTCTGGCACAGCTGGACTCTCCACAAGGCTGAGGTGGGAATAGAAACCCCATTTACCTCATTTCTCACCACCAGGCGAGGATATTCCCATTTCCTCCTGGGCTAGGCCCTGTTTCCCTTCTTTGCCATCATCACACACTCCCCAGGAGCTTCATCTCCCCTGCCAGGGCTCTCTTGTGTGCTCCAGCTAAATCCACTCACTACCTCACTTCATCTGCTTCCTTTTAAGGCTTCAGTAAAAAACCTTTTGCCTTACTGTAAGCAAATCTTCAAGTTTCTGGACTATTTGCTCTCTCTGGAGTTTCTATGTGATGTTAGTCTACTTTCCTAATTTCTACTGTTTTTAGTTAAAAAATAAAGGAAAAATAAAAGCCAAGGGTACAGAGGGAGGGAAGTAAATGGGTCTCATGCGGCATCCCTGGTCCTGGAAAAGAACCTGGAAAACAGGGAAAAGAACCCACAGGTGACACCTGGATCATCCTTCTCACCAGGAAACGAGGAGGCAGTGTTTTGGAGGCTGGTACTAAAAACACTGGGGAAAAATTCAGCAGAAATCCAGATGTTTTCAGCCCAGTTCTGCTGTTCATCTTCTTTGGGAGTAGGGATGGGTTGGCTTTGTGCCTCAGTTTCCATTTCTGTATAAAGGGCACATCCCTGCTCCCTCCCAGTGTGTGTTGACAGCAGAAGAAGAGCACAACCCTGCACCATGAAATATCCCTAGGAATGAAAATCTTTAAGAAAGTTCCTGTAATGTTCTTGTCCATGTATGATCTCTTTTCGAAAGTAAATGTTACGGCAGTTGTCTGTAAGGAAACGCTGGAGTAAAACCCTGAATCAATCTTTCTTTCCTTCTTTCTTTCCTTCTTTCTTTCTTTCTTTCTTTCTTTCTTTCTTTCTTTCTTTCTTTCTTTCTTTCTTTCTTTCTTTCTTTCTTTCTTTCTTTTCTTTCTTTCTTTCTTTCTTTCTTTCTCTCTTTCTCTCTTTCTCTCTTTCTCTCTTTTCTCTCTTTCTCTCTTTCTCTCTTTCTCTCTTTCTCTCTTCTCTCTCTCTTTCTCTCTCTCTTTCTCTCTCTCTTTTCTCTCTCTCTTTCTTTCTTTCTTTTCTTTCTTTCTTTCTTTCTTTCTTTCTTCCTTCCTTTCTTTCTTCCTTTCTTTCTTCCTTTCTTTCTTCCTTTCTTCCTTCCTTCCATCCTTCCTTCCTTCCTTTCCTTCCTTCCTTCCTTCCTTCCTTCCTTCCTTCCTTCCTTCCTTCCTTCCTTCCTTCCTTCCTTCCTTCCTTCCTTCCTTCCTTCCTTCCTTCCTTCCTTTCATTATCATCTATCCATCTATCATCTATCTATCTATCCATCTGTATCTCAATTTAATACATTCATTTAATTTCCTTCCGTGTGTTCTCAAGCAGATGAGGGTTCAAGAGGCTCAACTGACAATCAGAAGATAAAGGTTTGTTTTACAGCAATGGGATGAAAAGCACAGAAAATTTGACTTGGTTTTAAAACACTCATTCAGGAATCCAGAAATGGGATTTTATGTCTGATGTGGTGAGATACAGATGAGACCTATTCAGAGTTCCTGTGTTTTTGTTATATTATATATTATCAGTGCTGCATGGGAGATTTTTTTCCTCCCCAGAATAATTCCTTCTGAAAGCAGAAGGCTGTTTCTGAAGGCTTTGCTGTACTGGTGGCACATCCATATGCAATATAAATGACCTGTTGTTTCAGCAGATGATAATGGGAATAAATATCAAATTAAAATAAAATAAAATAAAACCATGTAGATCAGGAAAAATTGCAGGATTTCCAATACCCAGAAAGCTCCTGCTCCAGCAAAGGGCATGTAGCCATGGCAACATGAGCCCTCACTGTCACGATAATAAAAAAATATATTATTCTATGAGAGCTCTTAAAAGGGAAATATACATTTCAGCAAGGTGGATGATGAAATATTGGGCAGCAAAGTGAAGAACACGGCAGAGGAGAAAGTGACACTGGCAGTTCTGCCACCTGCCACAGGTAGGGATGGGGACAGCCCTGGCCAGGAGGATGAGGAGGCAGCCCATGGCCACGTCCAGGAGCTGGGCTTTGCTGACCCTCGTGGGTCGTTCCAGCCCAGGAAGTTCTGTGATTCAGGACTGCCTCCACCTCCTGCACCCTGCTGTGCTCCTGGAGTGATGCACATCCCCTGGAAAAGGCTGGAGCTGGAGGGGCTGTGCTGGGGCTGGTGCAGGGCAGGGTGGGCTGCAGGGGAGCCCCGGGGCCCTGCTGGAGTCTGGTGGCAGCAGCTAAAGCTCCAGTGCCAGTGGGGACATCCTCACAGCATCACATCCCCCTGGACTGCAGGGATACATGCAGTCCTGTGAGCTGCAGCAGCTTTTGGGGAAAGCTTTGAGCTTTTGGCAAAGAGAAAATCACAAAGAACAAGCACATTGGCTGAACTTTTCCTGGGTTTGAATTTTGTAAACGGGCCAAAAAACAGTGCTGGTAAGTCAGCATTTCCCCAGTGGTGAAAAAGAGATGTGTTTGCAGAAAACTTGGGGAAAAGGGAGAGAAGAAAACCCTGTATTTTTCCCTACGACAGGGTTTTGTACCCAGCAAAAGGCCAGGGGTGACCTCCTCAGAGGGAAAGTCCAGGTCTGAGCCTACAGACACCTGGGGTGGGAGGCAGGGCTGGGATACCTGGGAAAACCATCTTGCTCCAGGTGGGGAGCACCTGGCTGAATGTCCATGTCCCCATGGCCATGCCCTGGCAGCCCCAGACAAGGGACAGCCTGTCCTGGTGGCTACAGGACTGTCCCTGGAGGAGCAGGTCTGGAGCACAGGGCAGGGAGGGATGTCCTGGCAGCCTGTCAGTGCTGGGGCTGTTTCATGGCTCTCTCGGGGTTCTGGGGTCAGTCTGGGGCATCTCAGGGTCCTGCCTGCTGACACCACCGAGGTGTGGAGTAAAAACACCCTCTTGGGGTGTCCCAGCCTGAATCCTACTTGTGGGTGCTCTCTGCCGTGTGGAGGGGGAAACCTGAGCTATGAATGAAGAGAAAGGGAAAAAACTGACCCCAAACACAGGCTGCATCCTCTCTGCTGCTGGAATGCCTTAAAAGGTCACATGATGGGATTCTTGGAGTTGTTTTATGCTGGACTTCCACAATCCTGTGGGTCCCTCCCACCTCAGGATATTCAGTGGTTCTATGAATCTGTGAACTGTTCTTTCCCCCTCCTCCTGCTGCTGCACACTGCCTGTGGTGACCCTGCCACGCTCACACCCACCCAGGGCAGACTGCCAGCACTGGCCCAGGAGCTCTCTCCTGAAAAACACCTGGAAACATTCTGGATTCACCTGAGGGAATCCCGTTGGAAGCAGATGTTTCTGCTCTCCGTCAAGAGCTGTCATCTGCAATTCCATCCAGAGATGCTGTGAAATCAATGTGTCCCCTCCCAATTGCCCTTTCACTACTGAATCTGCCCCAGAAGTTTCTATTTTCCCTCCAAAAACTCCCCTTGAGAAGACTTTGGACCAGGCATTTAACTGCCTCTAAAAATGGAATATTTCATTCTCCTTAGTAGTTTTCTGTAACCCTTGTTGGTGCCTGAGATGTTTTGGTTTTCTGAAATACTTTTCCCAAGGCATTTTCTGGAAACAAGAGACATGTTTCTGTAACTGTACTATGTTTCCATTCTTTCCCTAGGTGGGACTTCCTCTTGATGTCCCTCTAGTCTGGCCAATGTGATTGAAGATGTTGCCTTCTTGTCACCAATCAAATTGGTATAAAAAACTATAATAAAAAACCCACATCCCCAAAATCAATAGGTCATTTTCAGCTTTCTAAAGTCAGAGTCTTGTGTTGTAGTGTACAACGGCGTCGGTTCTCCATTCATGGTGGAGAGGGGGCTTTTTTCTTCCCAGTTGTCTAGAGGTAGTTTATTGATTTGTCATAGAGCAGTTTAGTTTGGTATGCTCAATTTGGCAGAATTACACCTTCATTTCTTTGTGCTCTCTAGCTCCGGCATTACTGATCTAAAATGCAAATTGCAACATGAGGGCCCAAGAAGTAAGGGATCCCAGAAAGGAACTGAAGAAACCATTCCATATGCACCCATAAGTACAAGAATATCCTTCCACCCTATAAATATGCTATAAAATGGGACTCTTGCCTGCTAGCAGCTAGAAAAGGTGCATTCTGGTTTCAAGTTCGCTGCTTTTCCGAAAGATGAGCAGGACAGCATCCTCTTGCTTTCCCACATCGCCATGTGTACCAGGCCTCTGGGGAACACTCCTTTTTTCTGCTCCCAAATGAGTTTCCCAGCACAATTACAAGATGCTCTGCATTAGAAAGATGCATTTGTGTGACCAGATCCACGCATATTGCTCTGCCTTTTTGTGCAGGAACAGGCACAGCTACACAGGACTACAGTGATGAACGGCTTTCTAAGAGTCACAGGCTGGTGTTGTTGGTCTTCCTCTTGATTCCTACCCAGAAAACACTCAAGTCCATCAGCAGCAGCATTAGGCTTTAGAGATTGGGAACTCCCTGTTACAGAGATGGTGACCCCAGTGCCTCACCTTCTTTGCCTGTCCCTTCTGCAGGGGCTCTCTATATATAAAACAGAGGGTGCATTTTAGAGGGGGTCACAGACTAGGCAATTTGGGAAGTCTGTACCTTCCAAGTAACTCAGGCAGTGGGGGAAGGAAGAGGGTCATGCACCTGGGAATTAGGACCAAAAAGGAGGCTGTGCCCTTCTCCTGGGTCTCAACAGCTCAAGACACCCCATGGGAAATGGCTCATGGCTTCTCCCTTTATTCCAAGAACATTACAGGACTCCTCTGTGTCTTTTCCTGACATAAATCTAGAACATTACAGAACTCCTCTGTGTCTTTTCCGGACATAAACCTCTGGTGTCCTGAGGTTTTTTTTGCACACAAGGAGACACCCTAATCCCTCTGTGCCCGTTTTCAAGCTCCTCTGGTTTCCAAGACATCCAGAAGGCCTGGAGTGTCCTTGCTGCTGCACGGATCCCCCATGGCTCTCTGCCCAGCCACACCCCAAGAGCTCCCAGCTCCAGCTGGCGGGGCCACAGCTCCCTGTGCCCTGTGCCCCTCCTGCCCCGACAGCCACACCAGGCTGTTGGGAAAGATACATCAGGGAAACCTTTTAAATATGATGCATAGCAAAGATTCTGAAAATATGAAACCTATAATCGAAACAGAAATGAAAGCTACTTTGAGTTGTAGGATACTGAGTCTTAGTTACTATAAAACCTGAAAACAATAGCCTAGCTAGCGGAAGGAGAATCCTTTTTGATATTGAACAATACCTTTCTGCTGGCTAAGGGATCCAAAGGTCAATGTAGCAAAACAGAAAAGTCTAAAGAGTCGTTTTTAGAGTTATAAAATATAACACAGTATGGTAATGTAGTAGTTCTTGTAGGCTGTATGTAGATTCTATAGGATTTTTGGTCTTGTATTGGTTAGTCGCTTGTAAATTGGAATATTCATCACAGAACGAGATATAATGTATTTAACAAGGATCTCGCTCTCTTAACTCTTCCTCTTCCCCTACTCTTGCTCTCTCTCGCTCTCTTATCCCTACTCTCTGACCCTGCCACCTTGCTCTCCGCTCCCTTCTCTCTCAGCTCAGAGGAGCTCCTTTCTCCCTCTCTCTTTGGGACTTCCCTCCAGCCCAGGCTGGTGGCTGAAGGCAAGGCCCTTTTACCCATGACCCTGCAATAAACCCACGTGTTCTAGAATCTCTCAGGTCAGCAGAGTTCCTTGTCCCTGCCGTCCTTGGATGTTCCTCACACCAGGCCCCGCTCACTGCTCTCGTGGTGCCACTGCTGGCCCCAGTGCTCTCCAAGGCCTTCTCCAGGGCCACCTTCCTGCAGCCTTTCAGTCCCTGCCCCAGCCCAGCAGAGACCTGCAGAGGGGTTATGGACAAGGCCCTGCAGGGACAGCCCCAGGGCCAGCGGCTTCAGCGGACAGAGGGCGAGCTCAGGCCGCAGGTGTGGAGGAAATTACTGCCGCTGTGGGCGCTGAGGCCCTGGCCCACACTGCCACTGCAGCCTGACCCCACACTGCCCCACAGCAGCCCCACACTCGCCCACAGCAGCCTGACCCACACTGCCCACAGCAGCCCCACACTGCCCACAGCAGCCTGACCCACACTGCCCCACACTGCCCACAGCAGCCATGGCCCACACTGCCCCACACTGCCACTGCAGCCATGGCCCACACTGCCCACTGCAGCCCCACACTGCCCACAGCAGCCCCACACTGCCCACTGCAGCCATGGCCCACACTGCCCACTGCAGCCCCACACTGCCCACTGCAGCCTGACCCACACTGCCCCACACTGCCCCTCTGCAGCCATGGCCCACACTGCCCACTGCAGCCCCACACTGCCCACTGCAGCCTGCACCCACACTGCCCCCACACTGCCCTCTGCAGCCATGGCCCACACTGCCCACTGCAGCCCACACTGCCCACAGCAGCCATGGCCCACACTGCCCCACACTGCCCACAGCAGCCCCACACTGCCCACAGCAGCCATGGCCCACACTGCCCCACACTGCCCACTGCAGCCCACACTGCCCACTGCAGCCTGACCCACACTGCCCCACACTGCCCTCTGCAGCCATGGCCCACACTGCCCACTGCAGCCCCACACTGCCCACAGCAGCCATGGCCACACTGCCCCACACTGCCCACAGCAGCCCCACACTGCCCACAGCAGCCATGGCCCACACTGCCCCACACTGCCCACTGCAGCCCCCACACTGCCCACTGCAGCCTGACCCACACTGCCCACAGCAGCCATGGCCCACACTGCCCTACACTGCCACAGCAGCTGAGGCTGCCCCTGGAGCCCAGGCTGTGCTCCAGGCCAGCTTGGAAGGGGCTTGGAGAAACAAGGGAGAAGGGCCCAGGGAGAGGAGTCCCTGCCTTGGCAGCAGGGCTGCAACAACAGGGTTTCTAAAGACCCTTCCACGCAAGCTGTTCTGTGATTCTGTCATCACAGGGGCCGGGGGCAGCTGCCTTCATCTCTCATTAGAACAATTCGGCACTCTCAGTCTGGCTGACTTCAAGGACAGAGTTCACAAGCCCAGACTCACAACTTCTGAGATTTACCACTACTCTAGGTTGGCTTGAGATCAAGAAAGTTTTGCACGATCCAGATCTGGAATATTGTGCTTTATTAAATTAGGAGCAAAGCATTTTCTGCCTTGCCACTCAGAAATGCACTAACTATAGAAATAATCAAGGTGTCCCAAACAGACTGGACATGATAAATGGCTCTAATTGTGTATAAAAAAGAATACCCTATCTGTAACATATTATATATATATGTCACATATGTAAACATATGTTATATATGGTAGAAATTGATTTATTTCATAAAAATCTTTCCAGATCTAAAGGCACTAAGAGCATTCATATATTTCAGAACAGATAGTGACACTAGATAGTGACACAGATAGTGACACTAAATACGTGCTATGTTGTGTTGTTTAAACATAACTACATATTCAGCCCTTAAGAATAATTTTTATCGTGATATAATAACTATTTCATATCTTCCATATGAAGAGATACACACACTAATATATTATTTCCATTTATACTTATATTCTTCCCATACATATATAGTGTATACTTCCTTATATACTAATGAATTATTTATATTAGTATCTTGGCTTGTTGAGATTTTACTTTTGGATATGGTTATATGGTTATATGGTTATATGGTTATAGAGGATATGGTTATATGGTTATATGGTTATATGGTCATATGGTATAGAGGAAACTCTATAAGCTTTATAGCATATAATAGGTATGTACAATATGTATATATCATCTGATATTAAGACCTAGATTCCTTATATATACAAAATTTCAGGTCAGCTGTGGCACAGTTGGTGCAACGCTGACCTAAAGGTTTCCCTTCCAGGGATGAGGAGAACCACCGTCCATTGAATGATCCTGGGCAGTGTCCAGAGATGGTGGACTCTCCCTCAACAGAGAGAATCAACACCCACATAGAGGCAATCCTTTGCAATGCACATCAGGAAGACTCTGCTGGAGCAACCCTGAACCAGATGATCTCACTGCTGTCCTTTCCAACATTCACTCGTCTGGGATTCTGAGATCGGCGTCTTTGCACAAGGTGAAGCTCTAGACAGAAAGTGGACTCTAAGAAGGAGGTGGGGGCACTCCTAGCTCTGGTGGTAATGAGACTCTGTCTCACAGGTGCCCTGACCACGGCCTCTTCAGCTACATCCAAGCACAGCTCTGTGCAGTAGAACTCTCTTCACTGTTCATTGTTGATGATTTGTTTGAGCCACTGTGCAGATCCACGCACTGATCATGGCGTAGGAGTGGGCAACTGGATCCATCACCAGGTAATGGAAGAGATTGTATTTTCTGGATATTAGGACATGTGGGGGCAAATAGATCCCCTGGGAAGCTGCTGGTTGCCACAATGAAGTGGTTGAGGCGTCTCATTTCTACACATGTACGTAGGTTCTCACTGATATCCATCAGTCGCCTCGCAAAATGTCTCCTGCTCCACCATGATGAGGGTAAGATGCTCAGGAGGTGCATGACAATAGTCTTTGTTATGTAGGTAGAAAAACCTAAGCCCAGCTGAAGATGGGTGAAGAACTGCAGGCATTTCAGGTGCAAGCTATCAGGGGGGGCTTGCCTTGCAATGTGGTTGAAGAACTTAATCTCTGCCACGGCATAGGTCTCTGGCCAGATTGTGCTTGAGGTGTGGTAAGGCCTAGGCTGGCTGCTAACAAAGATGTCTGTTTTGCCCTGCCGCACCCCAAACAGTGCCTCAATCCGGTAGGTTTCTTTGCCATCGCTCACCTTGAACTGGCAGGAGCGCCTGGAGGGCAGCAGCGTTAAATGCAGTTGTGTGAGTGAGGCAAAGCAGGCCAGATTGCTCTTACCAGTTGATAGAACCAGCGGGCAGTTTTCTCTACGTCCAAGTAGGAGTCTGTGCACAGGGTCTGAAGGAGGCTGGGCTCTTGATTGCTCCTCAGCTCCCTCGGGGGTGGTGCAGGAAGCATAGCATATTCTTACCCTGCTGCTCCCTACTTCCAGGAGTGCAGGTGCACTCCTGCTGCACACGGATGCGGAAGTTCCTCACGTGCCTCTGCCCTGCAGTGTCCAGCTCCACGTGGAAGCTGTGCCTCGCGGAGGAGTCATGGGGACAAGCACCTGGTACACAATATCCTGATCACGGGGACTCCAACCTTCGAAGGCACTGCCACCCGAATGGGTGGTCTCAGGATGGGTAGAAACTGTCGGACAAGATGCGTTGGAGGGAAAATACAATCTGAACATCAGGCCAATTGTCCACCTGCATCCTTTCTCCAAGTCGTGTACAGGCCACTGAATGCTCTCCATACTTCTTCCCAAGTCATCGTCACGATCATCAACTTCATTTCCAACTTCCCCTTCTTCATTGCAGCAACATCGTTGTCTTCCTGGTCATTGCCATCATCGTTGTTGTTTTCCCCCCCATTTCTATCATTGCCTTTTCATTCACACCATCTTCTCATTTGCATTAACATTTCTGCCTTCCTCTTCATTTGCACCACCATGCTCTTCTTCACGCTCTCTTCATGCTCTCTCATGCACCTCTCTCCTCAATCTCCTTTCCTCCAGATATACCACAGGACCAAGAGAAGACGCAGGAGTCCAACAAGAGTCAAAACCGGCCAGTGCTGTGAGGCAGAGCAGAGCAGGTCTCCCCAGGCCCAGGCACCCTGCTTCAGGACCAGCTGCTCCACCTCCTGCTCAGACGGATTTTCTCCTCTTCCTGGAGCTTTGCAAGTGCCTCCATGCGCAGATGGGTCACCTCATCCAAGCCATCACCCACGGGTGTGGGTACTGGAGACGCTTGGCAAGAGAACCACAATACCCAGGTATCCATGGTCTGCAGGAGGAAGGAGGAGAAGGCCTTCAGTGGTGCTGCCAGGAAGGCAGCTGGCAGTGGGGATAAACAGGGATGGCAATGCCAGAGATCTGGGGACACAAAGGCCGAGGGCCCCAGACAGCAGCAAGCAGCCAGGCCTGTCCCACTGCCCAAGCAGCAGCAGCAGCAGCAGCAGGGGGCCCTGCCCAAGGCTCTGTCATGAGCGGCTGTCCCTGCATGCAGGGGGAGAACCCAAGCCTGGCTGCAGCCTCTCTGCCCCGGCCCTTGTTCCCAGCCCTTGTTCCCAGCCCAGCCTCCCCACCACGTGTGCACTCACCGCTTGCCCAAGCAATACAGGGCCAGCCCTATACACTGAGGCCTTTTACAGCTGCCCCCATTGTGACATGTCCCCCGTGATGTCACAGGGTCACAGTGCACCCCAGCCAGGCCAGCCCCGCCCTTTGTCCCCAGCCCAGCTCAGCCACTCAGAGGGTCCTGGTGGACTGCTTAAGGCAGTCTTTGAATGAATCTTCTTCAAGAACTTCTCTTGCTTTCTTTTGCCTTTCTTGTCAGCTGCCCTTGGCAATTTCATGCATGTATACCCATGTTGCAAGGCAGCCTTGAGGATCATGGAGTCGAAGCCTTGACTCCAGGCTGAGCTACACTTAAATCTCTGATTCATCCAGCTTGGAAAAGACCCTGAAGATCACACAGGCCAGCTGCCAACTGAACACTGTCTACTCCACCAATAAGCTGTGCCCCCAAATGCCACATCCACATGACTTGAAATCTCTTGGGGGTGGTGACTCAGCCAATTCCCTGGGCAGCATGTTCCCAAGCCTGATATTCTTTTTCTGAAAGGGTCCAATCTAAAGCTCCTGTGGCCAACTTGTGGTCATTTCCTCTGGTCATATGGTTTGTTCCATGGGCAATATACTTGACCCCGACCTGGTCACAACCTCCCTTCAGGGAGCTGTAGAGAGCTGTAAGGTCCCCATGAGGCACTTTTCCCCTTTGCTAAACACTCATAACTTCTTCAGCCCTTCTACATTCGACTTGTGCTCCACACCATTCCCAGCTTCCACTCCCCTTTCTGTACACACACTCAAGCATCTGCATGTCTTTCTTCTTGGGAAGGAACCAAAACTGAATGCAGGATTGGAGGTAAGCCTCACCACTGCCCTCTGCGGGAGGACAATCCCTGCTCTGCTCCCGCTGGCCACATCTGCTTCTGACAGAAGCTGGGATGCCATTGGATTCTTGCCAATTTCCAGCACCTCTTCCCCAGCCCACAACACTACACGCGCTGGGAGAGGCCCAATGCAGCACCCAGCCTTTTGCCTACTTCTATCTCATCAGGTGGACTTGACCCATCAATTACACCTGTCCAGATCCCTGAGCAGAGCCTCCCTAGCCTCAGGCAGATCAACACTGCTGTCCTACTCATTTGCAATAGATTGAAGTCCATTCACTGGCTTTCACTCCAAACCCTCTCACCGGTGCCAGGATGTCCGTGTGGATTTTGCTAACCTGCAAGGCCACACTGTGAAGATCTCTGCGCCCTAGAAATGCCTCTTGCTCTGGGGCCTTCCATGGCAACGGGGAGCACAAGTGAGAGCCCTGCCTGGCCTTTGCCTTTAGTGAGGCCCCACTGTGGGCAAACACTGAATTCTCTGTGCGGGTGAAAAACAAATCAAGGCGCATGGGGAGAGGGCTGCCAGGGCACTGTGTGCCGGGCTGCTTCTCTCCGTGCTTGAATTTTGGAGACCTTTTGTCTGGCACTTCCTATAGGGAATCATTAATCTCACACTGAATCTCTCAGAGTTTTTATCATTCCCCAAGTTGCTGTCCATCTGCCTCCCAGGAAAAGAACCACAGCAACAAGGCCTGTCTCTGGGGCCATCCCTAAAGTGATGGGCACTGTCCTATTCTCTGTGCATGCCCAGGATGGGCCAAAGAATATAACCTAATGTACATTTCCCTCTGAAAAAAGACTTCCTTGGAAGATGCCTTTGCCGATTTTAATGGTCTACCATTGGCAACGAAAGGAATATCAGCCCTGACGTCATTTTGATCTCATGGCAAAGAGGTCAGGACACACAGTCAGACAAAACTGTATTAAGTGCAGTGGCAATCTTTCTATAGGATAAGAACTGAAATAGAAATGGACAACCCTAGCTGCTTTGGCAACACCTGGCTAACATGGTTAAAAGACTTTTTAATTACCACACAGCTGCTTCACACTCTTGGATGTCTTAAGTGAGGTACAAAGTTTCCTATGAAGTATCCATGAAATCAGGGCAACAGAGTTTGGGGGAAGTATCCATGAAATCAGGGCAACCAAGTTTTTGGGGGAAAGGGCTGCTTGATGAAGACAAGTTAGGCTAGTCAATCTGTTGGGCTTGGCCAAGACAAACTAAAAAGCCATGGGAAAGTAGCTTGAAAGATAAACTGGAGAGCGGCAAAGCAGGAATACCACTGGAACAAATGGATGGAATCCCAGCAGAAGAAAATTTTGCTAAAATATCCAATAAAAACAGAGCACGGGGCTTTTTGCCCCATGGAATGGCTCTGTCCCCTCTGCCTGCAAACTTCTAGCACAGAGCAACTCAACAGGTCATGTCAGGAAATAATTCTGTCATTGTAGGCTATAATATATAGAAATATATACATGGGAGATGTGTGTTGTAAATTTCTATTCTGCGGTGAAATCCTGGAAGCAGGCTTGTTCTGAGCTGAACAGCCCTGGAATAAGCTCAGTGAGTAGGTAGGTATTTCTCACTGAGTAGCTTAGAAATGCAGTGTAACTTGGATAAAAGGTAAAAGGCCAAGAAGGTGCAACCCACTCTTCTTCAATTGGTTGCCAAAGCTTAACATGGACATAAATGGCATGAGTTTACTGTGAAGAAAACTACCTCAGCCCAAACCAGTGCACATCTCCCTTAGTGAAAACCTGTGCACATCAGTTAACTGGCATTTCTGAAGAACTTCAGGGCTTCAGAAAAAACAATTTTTAAAAAAATACAATGGATTTTATAGTGAAAGTGCTTGTTCTTGGGAATAGCCAAACAAATATAAATGACAATGGAGAGCTTGGCAGTGGTTAAACACTCCCAGGGAGTCCTCCCTCCTTGCCATTGGATCCTGGAAACAAAGTCTTGTAGATGGAAGACGTGAATGAACAGACTTGTCATGGAAGAGAGGAGGGTGATGCGAGGCTCGTGTGCTGACAGAGCATGGCTGGAAAACTGGCCTCCTACTATGCCAGGAGCAGCTGTGTGGCCCAGGAAAAGAAGAATATTGCTCAGTAATGAAGAGGTGGCTCTCATTCCACATGGAGGATCTGGACTGCTGGGGGAAGCTCTCTGAGTCCCTCTGGCAGTAAGTGGCTTGGAGGAAGAGATTCTACAATCCCCTGTTGGTAGCTTACTGCTTGTTGGACTTTCCCCTCTTCCAACGTGGTGTCCAGCCCCATCTACACCTTTTGTCATCCAACAACTGTGTGTTTACTGAGATCCACTCAGTTGTGCATTAGCTCCCTTCTGCATCACCCCTTCCATGAGCAGCAGCCTCCCAGTCCCCTTCCAACGGGAAGGGAGATGGCATCCCTGGATGCTGCTGGCACTCTGTGTCCCTGCACTCCAGGGCAGAGCACAGACCTGGGGCTGAAACAATCTGCGGCCCAGAAGAAACCTCCGTGGGCATCCTTGCAGCTGGGAGAAGTCATCCCATGGATATCTTGGAGGAATACCCTGGATTTCTTGATTCCTGGATTTCTGGAGAGCCAGAGAATGACACAGGACTTGGACCCTGCAGCTTGGCTCCACTACCCCACAGCACCTCCCCATGCCAGGGATGGTCTCCAGCTCAGGGCAGTGAGAGTGGAGGGGCTGGTAATTCCCGAACTTTTAATGTTGGAGGAAAGCAAGAGAAGCACAATTGCCTGCAGAGCACCTGGCAATGCACTGCAGCTAGCAGCATGTCCAGCATCCCCTGTGCTGGTGTGCCCTTTGCTCCTGTTCCCACCAAAGCACTGGGGATCAAGGAGCTGAGGAATCCCAGCCCTGTATGCTGGGCTCGAGCCCCCATCTCCGGATCCTGCAGCCAAGGAGGGATTTTCCTCTGGACGGGATTTCCAATCTCCTCTAGCATCCCCTTTTCCCTTGTGTCATTTGTGGGGTGGCACTGATAGCCCGTGTATTTCAGCCTAAAGCAGGAATTGAGCTTCTTGGCTCCAGGGTGGTGTCTGTACTTGCCCAGCACAGCCCAGCAGAGCTATAAATATATAAATGCATAAATTAGCTCTTTCTCCGTTAGAGAGCAAATCCAAACTTGCCATTCCAAAGGCCCCCACAGATGGGCCAGAACAAAGCTCTCTAGCCAAATGATCCCAGGGCTCTGCGAAATTTTGGAAACGTCTGTTTTCAGGATCCCAAAATATCAATGGGTTTTTTTTCCCTCCATTAAATCTATGGACACAGAGTGCAAAATAAGCGCAGTTGCAAAAATTCCTGCAGCTTGGTCAGAGCAGAAAGGTCGGGAGCTGGCCTGCTGGAGGACTGGAGCAGAGGGGGATGTCGGGGCTGGGTCTGTCCCCCCTGTCACCCTCACTGAAGGGGAAATCCCCAGCAGAGACCCGCAGCTCTGCCCTGCTGCTCTCCTTAGGTGCTGCTAAAAAACGGGCACGGAGATGAGATAAAGAGGGAGAGGAGGGATCAGAGACCCTCCGAGCATCTCCTCCCACCCCAGGGGTCCCCCCGTGCTCCGTCATGGACACCTGCCCATGGCTAGGGGGAGTTTTTTTTGGCTCTGGCACGGGTGATTTTGTGTCGCGAGTTCCGGCTTTGGGGGGGGGGGGCGGGGCGCAGCCGCTGTGCCCCGGGCGCTGCAGGGGAGCTCGGCGGCGTGCGGCAGCTCCATCCATCCCTCCACCCCCCATCCTCCATTCCTGCTCCATCCCCTTCCACCCTACTCTCATCCATCCATCCTCCGCATCCACGCAGGGATCCGCTCTGCTCCGGGAAATCGTCTCCGCTCAAACCCGAGTCTGTATCCTGCAACTGAGGAGGAATTGAGGGTGGTGACCACACTGTCAGTGGTCCGCTGGCCCGGGACAGCAGCTGGTGGCTGGGAAGGCCTGGAGAAGGCTCGGGGAGATCAGAGCCCCTTCCAGAGCCTAAAGGGGCTCCAGGAGAGCTGGAGAGGGACTGGGGACAAGGGAGGAGGGACAGGACACAGGGAATGGTTTCCACTGCCAGAGGCGGGGCTGGATGGGAGATTGGGAGGGAATTGTTCCCTGTGAGGGTGGGCAGCCCCTGGCAACAGGGTGCCAGAGCAGCTGTGGGGCCCTGGATCCTGGCAGTGTCCAGGCCAGGCTGGACAGGGGCTTGGAGCAGCATGGGACAGTGGGAGGTGTACTGCCCGTGGGGGTGGTAACAGGATGATTCTTTTAATGTCTCTTCCAGCCACAAACATTCTGGGATGATTCTGTATAAATGAGAGCTTTGGCTGGCTGGGGCACTGCAAATCCTGAAATGAGCCTGAATGACCTGCAGTTTCTTGGCTCAAGATACTAGGCATTATCTGAGCTGATCTCTCTGGTTTTCTGGGTTCTTGTGCCCATTTCCAGCAGAAGCATTTGACTCTGGAGTGCTTGCTGACACTCACAGAACACCCCAACCCTGCGCTACCCTTTATGGGAGGAGCTTCCATCCTTGCTCCAGTAAAAAAAAAAACAAAAAACAACCAAAAAACAACCACAACAACAACAAAAAAAAAAAAAAAAAACAAAAAAAAAAACAAAAACAAAAAAACAAAACAACAACAAAAAAAACAAAAAAAACCAAACAAAACAAACAAAAAAAACCAAAACAAAAACAAAACCAAAAACCAAACAAAAAAACCAAAACCAACCAAAAAACAACAAAAAAACCCCAAAAAACCAGCCAACCAAACACACAAACCCCCCCTTTCTCTTTCCTCCTTGCCCGGTAAAAACTCCTTGGGAGATGGGCTGAGGGTGAAGGGGACAGCAGAACCCATGGTGACTCCAAGACTCCCTTTGGGAGAAAATTTGGGTGTCAGGGCACTGCTGGGAATCTCATATTTTTTAACAAGGAGGGAGCATTTTCTCCTCTGCTTTCCTTCCCTTCAGCCAGGGGAGGTTCAGCATTAGCTCTGTGCAGGGGAAAGGGGAAGGTGCCAGGATGCTGCAGATGGGTTGGGGTCAGTGGGACACCCAGGGACCTCCAGCCCTTTGCACACAGCTGAGAGCCATGGCCATGCCACCCTCTTGAGCCCAAGGGACATTCAACTCAAGCAAAATTCAGCTCAAGGAAAATTCAGCTCAAGGGCCACTCAGCTCAAGGTCTCCCTTGGGATGTTTAATTCCTCTTAGCCTTTACCTTATTTGAGGTAACCTTATTTTCCAGCTCCTAATTCCAAGGTTTGCTCTGTGTTTTAATTCCTCTCAGTCTTCACCTTGCCTGGTGCATCCTTATATTCCTCCTCCTAATTCCAAGGTTTGCTCTGGCTCAGGACCAAGGCACCAGCCCCTGGGATAACCACAGATTCCTCTTGGCATCAGTGCAGGTATCTTGGATACAAACCCCACGAAAACGGCTGAACAAGGAGGTTTAAATAAAACCTGTGCAGACTTATTATGTATCTTCCACTGCTTGCTCTGGGGAACAAGCAGAAAGAAATTAAAGAATTAGGAGTGACTTATCCACCAGGAAGGCTCTTTAGTCTTTTATCTGTATTCCTCATAGGTGCTGTTTTCATATTAATGTGAAGACTGTATGTACATAGGAACTTAAAGCACATAGGAGATAGAAAGGGCATTGGATAAATTGGAGATAATTTAGCTTTTATATGTACACAAATTATAGATACACACATCATTACCATTGATTTATGCGGGTGTGTTTACACATACAAATCTTATATTTACATATTTATAGAAATGCTGCATGTATCGGGTCCTGTCAGAGACAGCTTCCAGATAAAAGAAACCCAGGGAGTGAAATGGATTAAAAAAAGGGAGCAAACAAATAGAAAATAATGATAAATCAATAGCCTCACCTTTCTCTTCTGTTACTAAAAGTAAATTACATGGCTGAACAAATACACTTTTTACCCCACAGGCTACTGTAGAGGGTGGTCACAAACAGCCTCCCCCTCTCATCAGCTTGACGGGTTTATTTTTCAACAAAAATAATCAAAACTTTCCTTGGAAACCAAGTCACAGGTATCACTTTGCCCCCAACTCCACTTTTCCACCTCATTATCCCCCTTGGAGCTGTGGTTTGATGCCTTGGAGGCAGAGCCCAGCGCATGAGCCTTTGGCATGGTGGGGCTGTGATGGGAATTGGAGAGGGGATTTTGTGGGATTGTGACTGGAATCAGAGCAGCTTTCACCAAATCTTGCTTCCCAGTAGAATCAGACAGTTTTGCTACAGGAAAGTACACCCAGATCAGACACCACACACTGCTCCTCCCTTCAGTGTGCTCATGGAACAAGCTGGAGAATTGGAAAGAGGAATTTTTAGCACTGAAGTGGAATTTCACACCTTTTCTGAGATGATATTTAAGTTCTTGCTTTTCCCCCCCCCTTTTTCCTGCTAATGGTTCTTGATGTTTCTAGGACTGAGTCAAACATGAGCTGGACCCTGGATTGTCTACTGAAGGGCGGGGGCTGCCTGGACCCTCGGCCCAAGGATTCAGGCAAAAAAACGTGTGGAAATCACTTAGTCTGTGCATGTGAAACTCTCCCAAGTGGTGTGCAGACACTGCCCTTTTTGGAGTGGCTTCTCTTCTCAGACAAGACAATGCGGAGATGGTGTTTGCAGACAAAAATATCATGAGAAGAGCAAAACCCAGCCCTTGTGTGGGCTGCTTTTGGCCCTCTCTGCAGCTAGATGGTGCCTCTTGGCTCCCTTTGAATTGCTCTCAGTGCATTACTTGGTTTTCAATTTCATTCCCTTTCCTAGGAGCAAGCTCAGCTTTATGTTTCCCTGTTAAGCTGATTGAAAATAAGTATTGAACAAATGTCATGGGCACTTAGAAATCTCTCCTCTGTTTACTCTCCTTTGCTTTCATTCTGTCCACCCTCTGCAGCACTGGCTCTTAAAGCCTTGAGTGCTGTCTATCGAAATTAAGGTCTCTTGCAGGCAGAACACTGGACAAATTCATTAATTTTTTTTGTACACTGGAAAATGTGCCTTTATGAAGTCTCTGTTCATGTTCTCCTGGTGGTTGAATAGCTGAGCTTTATGAGCCATCAGCAAAGAGATGGTGGCTCCTCGAGAGCCATTAGGTTCCATACCTCCGGGTAGTGTGGTCTTCATCCAACAAACACTCAGAGTCAGTGTGGAAAACAGGCCCCCAAAAGGAAGTTTGTGTGTGTCCTTACCACAACTCCCTTTAACATCCATCATTGCCGGTATAACTCTTGGAGTTCCAGATGGGCAAATCCAGGGGTGATTTCCACTTCAGGGTGGTGTTTCTGCCATTCCAGCTCCCCTGGAATGCTGCACGGTGTCTGGACAGCCCCATCCCTGGAGCTGGTGCACCTTCTGTCAAAGCCATGCTGTCACCACAAACAACCCTTCTTCCTTTCCTTCCTTCCTTCCTTCCTTCCTTCCTTCCTTCCTTACTTCCTTCCTTCCTTCCTTCCTTCCTTCCTTCCTTCCTTCCTTCCTTCCTTCCTTCCTTCCTTCCTTCCTTCCTTCCATTCCTTCCTTCCTTCCTTCCTTCCTTCTTCCTTCCTTCCTTTCTTTCTTTCTTTCCCCTCAGCAGATGCCAGGTCCTGGGGCACAGAGCACTCACAGAGCTTTGCACTGTGCCACAGAGTTGTCACCCATGGAGAAAGTGTCATTGTGTTTCTCCAATGTCCATCAGCCTTTGGCTGAAACTTTTGGTTGAAGCTTTGGTTATTATCCAGGCCATGGGAGCAATTCCATGCATTATCCTCTTCCAAGAGGACTGTCTCAGAGCTGAGGTCACTCATAAGCCCTGTCCACCTGGCCTTGGAACACTTCCAGGGATCCAGGGCAGCCAGAGCTGCTCGGCTTGCACCTGTGCCAGGGGCTAAACCCACTGTCTGTCAGTGTGAATCCATTCCCTCTTGTGTCCTGTCACTGCAGGCCCTTGTCAAGAGTCTCTCCCTCTTTCTTGCAGGCTCCCCTCAGGCACTGGAAGGCCACAATCAGGTTACGACCCAAACCTTCTCTTGTCCAGGCTGAACAACTTCAATTCCCTCAGCCTCTCCTCACAGCAATCCCTGTAGTCAGCTTTGGGGCCTCCTCTGGACCTGCTCCAGCTCTTCCTTCTCTTGTTGGGGACCCCAGAGCTGGCAGGTGGGGGCCTCACCAGAGTGAATCCCATTTCTGGAGGTTGTCCAGGGTTAGGATTATCACTTCCTCTGGGTGTGATATCCTCAAGCTCCTCCATAGCTCTGTTCCTGGACTCTGCAAAACCCCCCATGTCCCTCCAATGGAGTCGCCCACTCCATGTTTCCAGAGCTCTGAGCACAGATTGTTTATTTAACTGATTTTCATAGGTTCCTTCCAGTGATGCAGAGAGAGCGAGAGAGCTGTGTACATTAAATGAAGGCAGTGTAAAAAATCAATTTAACTCCATCTGAGCTGCACAGAGAAGGGAATAAATTGGAAATTATTTTTAAAATGACAATTTGGATTGTTTCCCACTGCCAGCTGGACCAGTTCCTTCTGCTGTGCGAACTGCAGCCCTGGATGGAAGTGCTGGAGGCTCAAGCAGCTTCAGAGAACACAAAGAGCAGCAAAAACAGTTGGAAAGTGCACCCAGGAATGCTGGTTTGAGGCAGGAAGGAGGAGCACTGGCTGTCCAAGCCCTTGGCTTGCAGGATGTAGCTACACATCAAATCCTTACCTTTGCCTTTGGAATCCTTGGGATGGGCCCATGGAGTGGAGGTTGTGTTCAGCTGATGCCACTTTCTAGTCCCTGATCTGTTTTGTTTGCTGCTTTAATATGAACTTTCTTGCTTTCAAAAGCTCTTGAATGTGCTTTTTTATTTCTCCCACTTCTGCTGAAAAGTTCAGTGAAAACACCACTCTTCATTTGAAAGAAATGGTTCATTTAACAAAAGGTCTTGAATTCTTTTCTTTGCAATTTTCTTGCAAAATGCCACATGTGATTATTTGTAAGGGAAACAGATGAGTGGCCTGTTTCCCTTAGATGCAGGAATAAGACGCGGAGCACCTGGATAGTGGCACCTGCTCAGATTTGTGCTCTTGGGCTACCAGGGGGTGTCAGAGAAGTGTCCCTGTCACCATGGGGTCCCATGGAGCAGCTGCTCACCAGGGACATGTGAAAAGGAAGGAGTGGGTGAAGGTTCTTCTTATGGAATCTGGCACTGAATAAGAGAACCTGGGCATTGTCCAAGGGCCAAAGGAGGTGGAAAAGTCAAGACAGAACATGGGGAAAGGGACAGCAGGAGCTGGCATTCAGGAAGGTGATCCTGTGCTGTGGAGTAGGACACAGGTCCCAGCAGGACAGTGGGGCAGGGGAGAGCAGATGTTGGCTGTGGATGTGCACCCTGGAGCCCATCCTGCCCACTGCAGCCCCACTGCAGCCCCACTGCATCCTGCAGTCCTGCAGCCACCCAGGTGGGAAAAAGCTCTCCAAGATCATCCAGCCCAACCACTGACCCAGCAGGACTGTGCTCATCACTAACCCATGTTAGTGGGGCCACATCTACACATCTTCTGAGCACCTCCAGGGATGGGGACACCCCCACTGCCCTGGGCAGCCTGTCCAGTGCTTGAACACCCTTTCCATGAAAGACATTTTCCCAGTATCCACCCTGAGCCTCCCCTGGCCCAGCCTGGGGCCGTTCCCTCTCCTCCTGTCCCTGTTCCCTGGGAGCAGAGCCCGATCCCTGTCCCCTCCTGTCAGGGAGCTGTGCAGAGCCACAAGGTCCCCCCTGAGCTCCTTTTCTCCAGGCTCAGCCCCTCTCCCAGCTCCCTCAGCCCCTCCTGGTGCTCTTTTCCTTTCCCTGGTCATACTCCAACCCCTCAATTTCCTTCCTGTAGCCAAGGGAGGCCCTGCATCCAGGTCAGCCCCAGTGCATTGGGCACATCCCTGAGTCCAGTTTCTCACTGCTCAATGACCTGCAGCCTTTGAATCTGCAGTTTAGGCAGAGCTTGGTACCTTGGAGCTGATGAATGTTCAGAAATCTTCATTTGTGACACCATTGTGTGAATGACTGGAAAAGCCTCTATTTACAGTCACACATCTTGAGATCTGGGGGCTTGGTTTTGCTTTCTGAGTGTGCAGCGTTTCCATTTTCAGTCTTCTCTTTTAAACCAAAGGCTTGTTTTTTGCCTCACATAAGTAAGTGGCCACTGGCCAGAAAAATGGAAAAAGAGAATGCTGAGCCCTGTAAGGCAGAGGGAGAAGCAGCTTGTGTGCAGGGATGGCTTCAGCCTTTGCAGCCGGACTGGGGCAGGCCCAGCTCAGCCCTTTCCCCTTGCAGGGCTCAGCTCGGCAGCCTCTGGGAACCTCGTTGCCCCCAGCTGCTGATTTTGGGGTACCAGCTGCTCCTGGGGCTGCTTCCCACTGTGCCACGATCCCTGTGCCAGGGGGGCTGCAGTGTGATGGGGTGACAGCGGGACTTCCCTGGGGTGCTGCCAGAGTCTGGACTTCTCTCCAGACCTGGGATGCCCTTAGGACAGGAGATGTTTTAGTGCAGAACGTTTCAGCCCCAAGCTGAGGGTTAACTCCCTGCTGGTTGGGAGGGGGGAAGGGTTAAGCTTTCAAAACCAGAACTTTTTTTTTATTTTTGCAAGCAAAAATTCACACTCTCCACCCAAACCAACATTAAAGACCAGGGTATATTTGAGCCTGTCAGCTCTGCTTTGCTCTTTGTTGTTAAAAAACCCCACTGCTCCCCGCCTGAAAAAAATGTCAGAGGGAAATTGAAAAATAACATTTTCCCCTTTTCCCGCTGCCACACCTGCTTGCCTTCAACAGCAACTGGCACTGCTCCAGCGTTTTGACGATGCCTGAGCCAGCGGGTGCTGCTGGAGCTGGGTGCCGAGGTTGGGTGGATCCTGGGTGCTGCATCTCCCCAGGGACCCCAGAGCTGTGAGTTCTTCCTCTGGAAAGGGAAGGGAGAAGGAAAAGGAAGGGAAGGGCGCAGTTCAGGTGTCATAAAGATTGAAACACTCGAATAAGAGCCCCAAGTGCCCCAAGTGCCCCAAGGCACTGGAATCTCATCCCTGTGACACCGAGAGCAGCAGCACAGAGGTGCAGTGGCAGTTGCAGGAGCTTCACCTACTCAGTAGCTTAAAAGCATGGAAAGTTCAAAGCCAAATCACCCGCACCTTTTGTCACCTCCTTAGCAGCTGTGCTACAGGTGCTGCCACCGCCCCGCTGCCCCCAGGGACAGCAGCCCCAGGTTTGCTTAGCTGTGTCACCTGGCTGAGAAATCAGGGACACACACCAGCCCTGAACGAAGCCATGGACAGAGGTGGGCAGAGGCAGGGCAACCTGAGCGCCCAACCCTTGTTGGGTCCAGCGCACCCACCTGGCCTCTGCCATCACCTCACAGGCAGAACAGCCCAGAATCATGGAACGGGTGGGTTGGAAGGGACCTCAAAGCTCAGCTCGTTCCAACCCTCACTTCCACCTTGCACTGTCCCAGGGTGCTCCAAGCCCTGTCCAGCCTGGCCTTGGACACATCCAGGGATCCAGGAGCACTTCCAGGGGCAGCCACAGCTTCTCTGGGCAAACAGCATCCAGGCTGGAGACCCTCTGAGCAGTGTTGCTGATGCTTGTGGCCCATGTGTTCTCCAGCAGCGTTCCCTTTCCTGTGGGCACCAGCACCAGGCCCAGCCAAAGCTCCTCCTCAAGTCCTGGGGCTGAGCTCAGCCAAGCAGGACCAAGGAAGGGCTTTGCCAGCCCAGGGACTCAAAACCACCCCGGCAGCAGGGGAAGAGAAGGTGTCTTGGCAATTACCTCAGCACTGAGCCTGCAAGTCTGCTGGTTTTGTTCGTGCTCATCTGAAAGCCTTTGACACATTCGAGCTGCATGTTTCTTTTATGAATATGCAAATCAAAGCAGTGAAATTACAGATAATGATATGTAGTCAAAACTTTTCAGAAGTTAATGCATATTCCTTATTTTGCAGATTTCTATCACATTTGTATTTGCAAAATAGATGAGATAACGCCGCTCAAGAGAACAGCTTTCCTGTCACCGAGGCAGCGATACACCTTTCAGATCCCACTCTGATTGCTGCCGGCTCCCTTCCCAGTGCCAGGGGCCCTCAGCAGGCACCCCGGGGTGCTGAGGCAGAGCTGAGCTGGCCCCTGGTTCCATGGGCTGTGTGCTGGCCCAGGGACTGCAGGTATCCCCTGGCTCTGCTCCCGGTGCTGTGGTCCGGCTGTATGGCTGGGAAAAAAACCCCATAAAACAGTATTGGGTTCAGCTTTCCCAGGCTGGGGGGCACAGGGAATGCCTGCACAGTGTGCCTGGCACTTTGGAGATCAGCCACAGTGCCCTGTGCAGTCCAGAAGGGTTTCCATGGAAAAACAACTTACTCATTTGCTCATTTGTTGCTGTCTTGCGACAAGCCCAACTTTAGATATGACAGGAACATAATGCCAATGCCATAAAATACTTTTAAAATGAGGGTATCTTTCCACAAAGCACTTCAGTACTTTCCCAAAGTGAAGTTTTCAAAATGACACTGGTCTGGTGTGGTTTCTTGTTGTACACAATACATGACCCCAAATATTTGGCTTTTTCTTGTCGTGGTTTAACCCCAGCTGGTAGCTCAGCACCACACAGCTGCTCGCTTATTCCCCCACACCCGTGGGATGGGGAGGGGAACCAGAAAAATAAAACACCCAGAGGTCGAGATAAAAAGAGTTTAATAATTGAAATACAGTAAAATAGTAATATAACAGCAACAACAACAATTAAAAGGAAAATATCAAACACAGGGACAACAATAAACCCTAAGAAAGACAAGTGGTGCCCACTACAGTCTCTCACCATGCACTGACCGATGCCCAGCCCATTCCCCAGCAGTGATTGCCCCTCCCGGCCTGTTCCTCCCCAGTTTCTGTGCTGGCCATGATGGTGTGTGGTATGGAATATCCTTCTGTCCTGCCCATGCTCCCTCCTGGTCTCCCCTGCTCGTTGGCAGAGCATGAGACACTGCAAAGTCCTTGATTTAGGGTAAGCTCTCCTTAGCAACAACTAAAACATCAGCATGTTATCAGCACTATTCTCATACTGCGCCCAAAACACAGCACTGACCAGCTACTGCGAAGAAGATTAACCCCATCCTGCTGGAGGCAGGACAATTCTGCTTTAGGGGAATGTCAGAGCTCCTCTGGGTATGGGAAATACAGGGTTTGAGCAGAATGCTCCTGCTTCAGACCCATTTGTTCCTGTGAGAGGCAGTGCTCACGTCTGTCTGCTCCTCAGCATCTTTCACTCAGTCTGCAGTGCCCAGTGCAGGGCAGACACGTCTCCCCGGGACCTGTGTGAGCCAGCTCCATGACTTGGTCATCAAATATTCCATGGCAATTCCCTGCGGGCTGACCTGCAGGACCCGAGCTGCTGTCAGCCCCTTGCCCAGGCTCTCTGCACACTCCTGTAGCCCTGGGGCTGTGGCTGGGGGCTGCTGCACCTCCTCCTGCCCCCGGCTGTTTCATCAGAGCCACGGAGCCATCTCAGTGTCGTCCTGCCTGCTGCAGCCCCGGCTCGGCCCAGCGGCAGAGCCCCGGGGTCGCCATGAGGACACCCAGCATCCCTGAGGATGCTCGGGATGCACCTCTGCCCCTCCCAGCCCAGCTCTGGTGGGAACCTGACCCTTTTCCGCTCCGTTCCGCCCCGAATTAATGTCACCACCTTTAGCAGCGTGTGTGGGTGAGCGGCTCCGAGCACGGCACGGCCGGGGCTGTGCAGCCTCCCGCCCTCCCTTCCCCCTCCTCCTCCTCCTCTTTCTTCTTGCAAACACCTACATCCTTCCTGTATTGTCTCAAACCGCAAGATAATGAAGTGAGCGGCAGAGCTGGCGGTGCAAAGGTCTGCGGGGGAAGGTGGACGCTGAGCCCGGGGCACGGCAAATACCAGCGGAAACCCGGCTCCTGCCGCGGGGAGCGGGCGGCTCAGCCCGGGGCAGCGCTGGCCCAGCCCTGGCCCTGCCCGGCCCTGCGGGCATCGTGCCCCTCGCTGTGGGGTGTGTGGGGTGTGTGGGGTGTGTGGGGTGTGTGGGGTGTGTGGGGTGAGGCTCCTCTGCTCCTGGGAGCTCCTCGCTCCTTCTCACCCAAGCACTTAGCTTAGCAAAGAGGTTTTGTTCCAAGTTTCTGAGTTTTGTCTCTCCCCCAGTTGTTGGCCAGCTGTGATCCAGCTCTGGAATGGTTTGGGTTGAAAGGAACATTAAAGCTCAGTTCGTTCCTCCCCCTGCCATGGGCACCTTCCACCAGGCCATGGTGTTCCAAGGTCTCTCCAACCTGGCCTTGGACACCTTCATGGATGGGACATTTGCGGTTTTCACGTGTCCTGCCAAAGCATTTTGTGTCTGTGTCCCTCTGCTCCCTCTCCATCCTGGGTGGAAGGAAGAGCATTAACAGGAGCCTCACCACCTCCTCAGGGTTTTCACAGAGACAAGGCCAAACAAAAGAGCTAAATGCCTCTCCCAGGCTTTGCCCTGACACTGTCGCAGCTGTGTTTTGCACAGATGTGGTTCAGCACAGCTGCTCATGCTCTGCTCTCCCTGCCCCAAACACACTGTGGCCTGGGCAGCCACCAGACAGGGATGGTCACTCCTGTGCTTGGAGCAGCCTGGGACAGTAGAAGGTGTCCCTGGCCATGGCAGGGGTGGAATGAGCTGAGCTTTAAGGTCCCTCGAGCCCAAACTGTGACTCTGTGATGTGGTTCTATAAATAGACAACAAACCCTGCTGTGGTCACACCAGGTGCTCTGAGGTGTCCCCACATGCACTGCTGGAGCTGGGGAATGTATCTCTGCCCCACCACGAGCGAGGAAGAGACTTGGGGATAAAACATCTGGTGGCCATGTGGGTTGTGTTACCCAAAGCTCCTGTGACAGTGCTGTCCCACATGTCCCCCAGCCGTGTCCTGCTGAGCCTGCTATACATTCTGTGTCATGCTGGCAGGGGATGATACTCACTGCTGCTCCAAACCCCAGAGCAGATTTCCTGCCTAAAACATCATAATTAGGAAGAATGGTGAAAAGCTGCAGGAACAGAAGGCTCTCGTGGCTCTCCAGGAACTGCCAGCTGAGCTTTGTATGGCTCAGCTTCGAGGAAAACCTTCACTCATGTTGGTTTTTCACAGCCAAACTCTTCCCTTGCACCTGGCAATGTCAAGCCAGTTCCCAGACAGGCAGATCTTAATGGGATTTGGTTCTTGGAGGTTATCCCAGGGCAAACACTTAAATCCTGGTAAGACAAGGCAGGGCTTCCAAAGGAGCGTGGAGTGCCCCTGGAGCTCCTGCAGCTGATGGCCTGTGCAGGGCCAGGGCCATGGGCTGTCTCCAGGAGCACTGCTGGGTGGTGCTGTTTTGGGACAGCCTGGCTGTGGGCCTGGCTGGATCCTGCAGTCCACTCCCCACACACCCCACCAGCAGTGCTGAGCATGGATGTGGGAATGCTTCTGCCCCCCTCAGCCTGGATTATGGGGCTGCTGCCTATGAATGCCTTTAAGCTCTTTCTAACCCTGATACGGGACCATCAGCACACCAGACCCATCCTGGGGACACAAAATTCGGGAGGAGCTGTCAGGCCAGCTGCCAGTTTGACAAGACAAACTCCTTCTGTTCCCCAAACAAACTGCTTCTCCTCAAGGGTTGTGCACAAATGCTAAGGGGAGCTGCAGAACTCAGCTCTGGGCATTGAGGCCAAACAGCATCCCATGCCCTGCCCTGTGTGCTGGGACAAGCTGATGCTGAGCAGTGCTCAGTTCCAGGGCCCAGAACTGCCATGAAACCAAGCCCAGACACCCTCAAACACCAGTGTGCTTTGGTGGGTTGAGTGTGGGTTGACCATGGGTTGACCTACTTGGTGATCAGGTGAAAAACCTGCCTGGTGGTTAAAAAACAGAGTTAAAAACCCACATATCTTTATGCTACAACATAAAGATGGCTTAGTATAAGCCCTCCAAAAGCATTAAGGATCAGCTGTTCCTTCTGGGGCACTTTGATAAAACTCTTACTTGCTTTTCTTGGTCCTACAAAGGCAGAGAGAGATGGAGGTGCTCAGCATGGAGTAGAGAAGACCCTGGGGACACCGTGGTGCAGAGTTGAAGAGGGCTTGTGGAACAGAAGGACATCAGCTCTTTACACCAGCAGTGACAGCACAAAGGAGAACAATTTTAAACTAAAAAAGGGGAGATTTAAGTTAGGAATTAGGAGGAAATTCTTCACTCAGAGGGTGTTTGCTGGTACTGATGCCTTAGGAAGGCTGACCTGAAACAGAGACTGGACAGAACTAGAGAATAAAGAAGATATTTATTGAAAGGCTTTTAGGATCCACCACTGGCAGAACAAGAGCCTGACCAGGGCTACACCTGAGGGGGACTTAAAATGGTCACAAAATGGCTGAGCAGTCACAAGGTCTCACACTTTTATCAGTTTTGGTCCATTTTCATATTGGGATTTAATTATCTAATTCCAACTCCAGGCTGTGAGGTCCCATCCTTCTTGTTTCTCCCTTCAGCCCACCCTTGTTTGTGCTGTTGGGGTGAAAGTTGTCCTTGGTGTGCAGCAGGAAAAGGATTTGTTTTGTGTCCCTGCTCTGTGCAGAGCTGAGTGACACTGACTGTGAGCTCAGAACTGCCTCTGGGCAGCACAGAACCTGAAATACAGGAAAGCTCAAACTCAAGGCATCAGTACAGGATGGTGTCTTCATCCCTGGCAGTGTCCCAGGCCAGGCTGGACAGGGCTTGGAGCAGCCTGGGGTAGTGGAAGGTGTCCCTGCCCATGGCAGAGGGTGGAATGAGCTGAGCTTTAAAGACTCACCCAACCCAACCCATTTTCGTGTTAAGCCTGGCAGGAACACATCTTTCTGCTCTGACACCCAGCAGAATCTGGCCATTTCCACCTCCAAAAGGAAGCACTACACAGTTCACTCCAACGCAGCAAAGTTGGAGAACATCCAAGGAGAACATCCAAGCCTGGAAGAAATGACCCATTTTGTGCTCGTCCCCAGTCACAGAGCTGGACTAATGATTATTCACATGGCTGCTCTACCTGGAACATCCTGCAAAGCCCAGATCTCCAGGGTGCTGATGTCTCTGCAAATCCAGAGAGCCCCAAAAGGGTTTGGGTCACTCCCCATGGAAGCTCAATATTCCCCGGCCTTCCTGCCAGGGATCTGTGTGTCAGAGGAGCTGAAAAAAAAGGATGCAGTGGAGGTGGGTTATTATCTTTTCATGGGAAATTCCTAGATGAAAGAAAGAAATTTAAAGTTTATGTCTCATTCTGTATTCCTTTCATTTTGGGTTTTGAGAAAGAAGAAATTATTCATGTCTCCAGTTCTTGCCTTCGCTCTCTCTCGTTTCTCTCTTTCTCTTCCTCTGTGCCAAAAAATGAGAATACAAAGGGATGGATGGCAAGTGTTTATAGGGAAGAGGAGATGTACTCTCTCCAGGTTTTTGAGTTTTTTCAACTCCATAGCTCTAAATAATGCCTGAAACTGTGTAAAAGTGGCAACTTGAAAGGGAAAAAGTGAACTGTTGAGACATTTCAGTGCAGACGAAAGAAAAGAAATCAATTCTTGGGCATTTCTTGCTTTAATGCATTCAGTGTTATGAGGGGGTCAAAGGAAAAAAACCAACATAAAACCATGAAACTTTTGTTTGAGAGTTTGAATTGCTTGGGGTGGGGTGTGTCAAGAAATCAGAATTTTCTTATCTGTAAAATGGGAACCATGCATTTGTTTTGCAACATGACTTCAGATTGCTTTTCAGTGATTCAAAATAAGATCTTTAGCTGCTTTTTTCCTCTTGATATTTTGAGCCCAAACGTGGTGTAGATTTTGTGAATGTTTCCAGTGGAATTACTGAGTACTGAGAAAGGCCCTGAGTGTCCGTGGTGTTTTGGCAGAAATATCCTCAAAAATTTAGGGTTTTTTTTGGGTTTTTATTTCCCTCTGATTTCCAGGGAGGAGGACAGTCCTGGGCACTGCTGCAGCTCCAGGAGGGAAGCTGGGACTTGCTCACCTGGGTGACAACAGTGAGGGGGACAATCCTTGGGCTCATTTTGCCCATTGTCAGGGCAATTAGTGTGACCTGCTTAATTAATCCATCCCCACTGTGCAGGCTGGCTCTCCCTAGGGATGGCAGCCAAGCCATGGTCCTTCACAGGGCTCAGTGAGAGGTGGTACCAGGAGCTCCCAAGAGATGAGATTTGAAGGTGGAAAATGCCTCCAAATCCATCCTGCCCCACCTTTTTCCTTGGATAATTTTAGAAGCTTGAAGAGCCTCCTCATGGGCCATTTCCAGAGTGTTTTGGTAGGAAAACTGGGGGAGTGCCTGTGGCCTTTTTCCCTCTGTGTCCCACATTCACTGAGGTGAGTGGGAGACGGGATGAGCTCCCTAAAGGGTAGGACTACTCAAAAGACCAGCCACAATTAAAGCACTCAAATAAAGCTCTAATTATAAAAACTCCCCTGCATATCTAGAGAAATATTTTGTGTAAATTGCTTGAGAAAAAAATTAGTATAAACTGTGCTCCAAGCCAATAAATCTCCTTGCAGTGTAGTGCTTCTGGAGATGGTGTCTTGTGTTCTGACAGCCTGTGCACTCCAGAAAGAGAAAAAAAATAAGAGGTTCAATATGTTCTGCAATGCCTTTATCCTGTTTCTCTGCTAACTTCCCCCAAGCCAGTCTGTCTCCTGGAGAAATCCCAGATCCTTGGGACTTCTTCCAGGCCTCCTTTTGGTTGTGGGAGTTCCAAGCTCCTGCTCCAGAGGCAGGAATGATGGTGTGGTCTATGTGCCCAAGGGGATGGAGAGAGGCAGTCTGACTGACATCCATCTCCCAGATTCCTGCTGCATGCAGCCCAAAGGGATGTTGGATGAAGTTGGCTGCAGTTGAGGTGGGTCTGAAAGCCCAGGTGGCTCACTGCAGCCAGCCTGCCTTGCTCCCATCACATGCAGGGTGTATCAAATGGTCCTGCTGCTCCCCATGGGGCTGAAGTGCAGGATTAAATCAGGGCTGGAGGGATTAAATCAGGGCTGCAGGGGCACATGCCCCAGATGTGCCCACAGTGAACTGTGAGAAGCCTGTGGGGGATCAGGAGGGAATCCAGAGAGGAGTTGCTGGTTTTGCCTGGCAATTTCTCAGAGACCAACAGGATTTTAAGCTTGTTTATTGCTAATATTTTTAACTGCCCCCTTTGTCAGGAGCCACTGGAAGGGTTGAGGAGCTGAAGGAACCTGGCTGTGGAACAGCTGCTCAGCTGAAGGGGGTCCCAATGGCAACGTGGACAGGGATGCTCAACCGTGGGACAGGGTGGGCGTGAGAAACTTCAGAAGATCCTCTAGGACAGATGGATCCACATTTTCCATCTGCCTTCCCTCCACAGCAGCAGCTCTGAGGGAGATGGACGGCCCAGGGCAAGCGTGGCTCTCAGCTTTGCACAAGACACTGACCTTTGGTCTCCATCCCATCTAAAATAAGTGTCATTTTATAGTCACTGCTACCTCCCATGACCAAACATTCATCTGGGAAGCGATGAAATGTGCATTAATTACATATTGAAGAGCAGTAGAAATGTTACTCTCTCCCACAGACTCGCAGTGCAGGAGGTTCCATTCATCATAAAATTTTAATGGGATCACAGGCTGAGGAATTGCATTTTGCCTCCGTGGCTGAGTGCTGGCACTGACTTCAGGCAGCTGCAGGTCCCCACCTGGCTGGCCCTCAAAGCCATGAGGAGGGACAGAACTGCAGATCTCCTGGTCCTTTCTGCTGTCTCTGGGTGAGGCTTCCTGCGTGTTCCCACATTTTGCTGCCTTGGAGCCACAATGGGAGCACAGCCATGGGGAGAGGAGCAAAGCAGGGTGTGGGCAGGAGCCCTGGAGGTGCAGGGAGGGAAAGGCTGAGCACTGCTGGAGGCACTCAGCTGCACAAACCCCTGAAACGAGCCCACCAGTATCATCTGCAACACTCCACCTCCTAAGCCCTGCTTTATTTGACCTCTGTCCCCACAATAATAATGGCAGAGCAACAGAGAGTTCTCTAATGTGCTTGCAGTGTAATAAAGTAACCCCACTAGGAATAATATCTCCAGCAATTACCGTGCCAGGTATTATGCTGATTTATCAAATTGCAGTTGAAAGTCAAGAGGAGTTGAGGAGACAGTGATAAAACATCTGATCTCAACTCTGACTCTAAATTACCCTTCTGGCCAGCACAGTATTTCATCCAGAGGAATTATTATTCCTCTCTTCTTCTTCAAAAATCATCATTCAAACCGGGAATTTTTCACTCCTTGTGTTTTGGAGGAAGCACTTTGCCTGCACTGATGAGCTGCCAAAGGCACGCGGAGTTTTTGGGACCCAGACTCACAAACCTCCCGCTGCAGGGAGGAGCACATGGAGGGAAAGCAAACTGACTATGCTTCATCCCTGCCAGACATAGGCTCTTTTTGGGGCTCTTCAGTCAGCAGAAAGATGGCAAAGGTGCCTCATGTCATGTTTGCTTGTGGGCAGAGCCTTTCCACCCCCTGGGGACAGCAGTGGGCAGAGGGCAGGAGAAGCTCAGCTGATCCTCAGCTGAGGAGGTTCCAATCCCAACCCTTATTCTGGGCAGCCAGGAGCCCAGCAGGAATACTGGGTACAGCTCTGCTGCCTGCAACATAAAGGAGGACATGAAACTGTTGGAGCAAGTCCAGAGGAGGCCATGGAGTTGCTGAGAGCACTGGAGCACCTTCCCTGTGGAGAGAGGTGAGAGAGCTGGGGCTGTTCAACCTGGAGAAGTTGTGTGGAGACCTCCCAGCACTCTTCCAGTGTGTGAAGGGGCTACAGGGAAGTGGGAGAGGAACCTTCCTCAGGAACTGCAGTGACAGGACGAGGGGGAATGGGATCAAACTAAAAGAGGGGAAATTTAGATTATATGTTAGGAAGAAGTTGTTCCCTGTGAGAGTGCTGAGGCCCCGGCAGTGAGTGTGCCCAGAGAAGCTGTGGCTGTCCCTGGATCCCTGGCAGTGTCCAAGGCCAGGCTGGATGGGGCTTGGAGCAGCCTGGGACAGTGGAAGGTGTCCCTGCCCAGGGCAGGGGGTGGGATGAGATGAGTCCCTTCCAACCCAGACCATTCGGTGATTCTCAGATGCCATGCTGGGGTGGCAGTGTGGATGTTGTGCTGGCCCCCACCTTGGTGAAGCACAGGCTGTCTGGGAAGAGGAGCTGGAACAGCCAGTGCTGGATCTGACATCCAATCTCTGCCTGGCCTGAGGGTCCTGGGGCTGTGTGTGGGGTCTGTGCGCAGCGCCAGCTGCCAGGAATACAGCTCAATTCCTTCACCATGGACTCACTCTGGGTCCAGGCCCCAGGATCTGTGGGAACAGGGACACTTGGGAACAGGGACAATTGGGAACAGGGACACTTGGGAGCAGGGACCTTTGGGAGCAGAGACACTTGCCAATGCTCAAGTCTGCCCTCAGAGGAGACCAAGACCTCACCAAGGCTGGCACAAGGCCCCTGCTCCCAGCATGTGCTGCTGTTGTCAGGGACCTGGGATTTGTTAAATGAAGTCCTTTCCTTTGATCCTCCTTGCACGAAGCCCTCAGCATTATTTGTCAGGGCTGTTTTCCATTCCATTATCTCAGCAATGATAACACAGATGGATCAGAGCCGAAGTGTCCTCCCAGCGCTGCCCTGAGCCATGGGCACAGCTCAGGGTGGTGCCACTGGAGGACCCACAGGTGGGGAGCAGACTCTTGCCGCACACCCTGGCTCTGTGGGAGGCTGTGTCCAGGTGGGCCAATGGGCTGTTGGTGGATATTCCCCATTTCTGTGGGAGCCAGGCGTGGCTGTCCAGAGGCACCCACAGCTGGGTCTCTGTTCCAAGGGTTAACACACTGAGATGCTGCTGCTGAGGTTTGTTAAACCCCTTATTACATCCCGCAGCACTGCTAATTATGTGTTCATAAATCAAAGTCAATTAGCCAGGGCTCTCCCTGCTCTTGCCTCTTCACATCCCTCTCCGTCATTAGCCCAAAATCTGGGAATGCCTGGTTGGTCCTGCCCCCCTGCCCTGCAAACCCTGGCCTCAAAGCTGTTCCAGAGCCTTTTGAGGATTCAGCCGCTTCTCTTTGACTAAACTGGGAGCTCCACAGCTCATCCTGCCCTGGAACACCACCTCTGCCTTTGCCACTGCTGGGGCAGGTGGAGAGGAGGGGAAGGGGAGCCAATATCCTTCTTCAAATATGGAAAAAATACTGCAACAAGGAGAGTAATAAATTCTTCCCCTACGTTCAAAAGCAAGGGATTTGCTTTGTAGGGAGAGAGATTTAATTTATCTGCCTGGAATTTAAAGGTTTTTAAAGGGAGGTTGGGCACACAGGCAGAGTTTAGGGAGAGCTGACCCTGCCCTGAGGCTTCTTAAGACCCAGCTACTGAATTTTCCACTACTGTTAATAACAGACCAAGGGGTCAGAGCAGGGGGAAGCTGCCCCAGCCACACCATCCCTGCCTGGCCCAGGGCCCCAGGGCCTGACCCTCCAGCCTTGGCTGAACCCCTTTGTTGAACTGGATGCATCCTTTCAGCACTTCAAGAGGCTGATAAAGATGTAGAACAGCTAAATGCCAAGGCAGATAGTGACAGGACAAGTGGGAATGGATTTAAACTGAAAGAGAAGAAATTTAGGTTGGATATTGGGAAGGACTTTTTCCTTGTGAAGGTGGGCAGGCCGTGGCACAGGGTGCCCAGAGAAGCTGTGGCTGCCCCTGGATCCCTGGCAGTGTCCAAGGCCAGGCTGGATGGAGCTTGAAGCAGCCTGGGACAGTGGGAGGTGTCCCTGCCTATGGTAGGGAGTGGGATGGGATTTAAGGTCCCCTCAACCCAAACCATTCTGTGACTCTGTGAACAAGCCCTGATGGTGGATGGGAGGCTCAGCTCCCAAATGCTTCCCTAAAGCAATTCCAGGTCCATGACAATTAGCCAACAGCTGGAATACCATTTAAACACAGCTGCCATCACGCAAATTTAGGGATTAGTAGGGATTAAAGTGATTTGGAAAGCCTCACAATTTCTCATTAATGCTCTGGGCTCTCTAATAGCCAACTGCCCTCCATTCCCCAGATGGCTCCACATGCCCAAGGCTGGAGATGGGTCCCTGTGCTCTCTGTGGTGCCCCAGAGCAGCCACCAGCCCTTTGAGAGCAGCAGAGGCAGCCTTGCAGAAATGTAGAGAAGGAGGCAAGAAAATTATTAAAGATGTGGTTATTGCTTTGCACACTTCCCCCGGTATTGGCAAGGCCACTGTTCAGTGGCTCCTGCACTGCTGTCCCACAAACCTCAGCAGAGACCTCCAAAGGGCTCCAAAGCCACTGTCACAGTGACCCAAAGGTGACAGAGCTGGGGCTGCCCGCCGGGCTGCAGGGGGATGAACGTCATGGGTGGCACCTTCCTTCAGGGAACACAAACCACAGGCACCTGGTGGCACCAAAACCCCCAGTGATGATCCCTTCCAGACCCTCTCCCAGGGCTGGAAACCTCCTCCCTGCAATTTCAGGGTCTCAAGGCCACTTACCTGCCACACACACCAAGAATTAATATCTCAGCTCTCCCTGGAGAAAATCCTATCTCCTTGCCGTGAGAACTCCAGGAAGGTTTTCCTAATGTTCCGTTCCCCCCCCTTATTTTAATCATTGCATATTTCTTATGAAATTAATTACTTTGATATTGCACAGTGAGGAGAGGGTGGGGCAGGTGAGAATGTGATGGGAGAGGAGAGAGGGTTGGAAAGCTAAGGAGGACAAGGCAGAGGCCACTTCCAGGGTGTCCCCCAGAATAAGGAGAGACTGCTTCAGCTTTACTTTTCATACATTTTATTATAAAGAAAGGTAAGATAAGCATTGTGAACCGAATGTGCCAGGTGCTGCCAAAGCAGCACCCTCAAACAAAATAAAAAATAAAAAACAACCCCAAAAATGCACCTTATGAGAAACTGTAATTATGCTCTCTAATTTTTCATAAATAGACAAAAATCATTGTCAGCAATTTTTTAAATAGATGGACATATGGCCGGAAAAAAATAATAATGCCATACAACATGGATATAAACTGTCCATTTCTTGCTGTACAAATAATAGAAACAAGTTTGGCAGGCTTTTTTTTTGTTGTTTTTTTTTATACACATCTCCCTTCTATGTATAACTAAAAAATGTGCTACAATTAATATAAAATGCTTTTACTATAAAGTAAACTACTAATTTCTTTCACAAAAAAATCTTAAAGATGTCTTTAGCACAGCTCTAAAACACTTAGTAAACTACTTACAACTATCCAACAAATTATATTTTCATGATCTCTTTCACATTTGTCCTCTCATAGTTTGCCTTCTGCTCTCTCCCCCACCTACTTAGCAATAGTTTTTATTTATTTTTGTTTTTTTTTGTTGTTTTTTTTTTTTTTTTTCACCAGACCGTCCAAGGCCTTTGCATGTACAATATTCACACAAACTTCACATTTTCTTGCACAAAGTTTAGTGCTGTTAGCAAGTCAAAAGAGTGCATCCTCCTACTGAGCTGGCCTAATGCTGCAGGACACCAGACCTGGGTTTATGCTGCGTCTAAAAGCAGTTCACTAGGAAAATAGTCTGTAGCTAAGCTGATGGCAAGCAGAAAAATGGTGTCCTTAGTTTAACTTCATTATTTTTTTTGTTGGTTTTGCGCTTATTTTAATATTTTTATTTGAATTTTCTCTCTCTGTTTTTTTTTTTTTTTGTTCTTTGCGATTTACGAGGTGGGGTGGTTTTTTCATTTGTTTGGTTGGTTTTTGTTTTGGGGGGGGGGCTGCTTCCACAGAAAGTAGACTTTTTATTTTCTTTTTCATTTTTTTTTTTTCAGAGTTCAAAACTGAAAGGATAAAAAGAGAAAACTGCTCTTAGAGCCCGGGAACGAAGGCAGCGCCGAGGCGCGGTGGCCGCCGTCCCGCCCGTCCGACCTGCTCGTGCCTCCCGCGGGCTGCAGGATTGACCCTCTCAAGTGTCCTTCGAATGAGCCTCCTCCCAAAGGGGTGCTGAGCCTTAGGTGAGGTAGAGTGCCTTGTCCCTTGGCAGCATGCTGTAGGAGAAAGCAGAGGCACGGTGTCAGACAGCAGGGAAAGGGCTGGGGAGGAGCTGGCACACGGTTCATGCCACGCCGTGGCTTTTAGGGTAGTGCTGTTTTGGTTTGTTACCTTTTTTTTTTTTTTTTTTTTTTTTTTTTTTTTCCTTTTATATTGATGCCTTGAATTTTACCTTTCATGTTTTCCAGATCCTGTACTGCATTAGTGCATAACTCTGAACTCCATACAGACTGGAATACCATTTACGCTCTCTTCACATTTTGTCAGACAAAACAATCCTTCCAGGCCTGAGAACTTGGACATCCTCAGGCTCCAAAAATATAAACAAAAGTGAATCGGGGAGGAGCAAACTGGGGGAATGTGACTTCATTACCTGAAGCTGTAATTGGACAATTAACCCCTGATATGCAATTATACCAAACTTTTATCTGTCTGAGAAACTCGTGACCATTGTCCCTCTTGGGTGTAGCCTCTGCCAGGTTCTTGCATTGCCCAAGGTGTATCTACTGAAGGCATTTAATAAATACCCACTTTATTCTTTTAACTCTGTCTGGCCTTTGTTCTAGGTAGCCACTCCAAGGCATCAATATGTTTTCTGTATTCTTTACACATACATTTGTAACCTGTTGTATTAGTGGCTAGTTTTCCCAGTAGTTTTTCATGCCCTTTCCCTGGGCAGAAAGACAAAACATATTCCAAAGCCCCTGTCCTAACTTGGCTCTCCCTGGCAACCAAGGAGGAAAAACAGCACTTCAGACACATTTTCATCAACAAAGTACCAGTCCCATGTCGGGGGGTATGACTTAGAAGGGGATTGACCTTGTGGGGGAATTGCATCACCACTTGTGCTCCTAATTGGTGCTTTTTGTCAATTATGCTAATTTACCAAACTTATAAACCTGTCTGCACCCCTTTGGGGGGGTGAGAGTTTGTGGACATTTTTCCATAATTGCCTCTGAAGGCCTCCAATAAAGACCAGCTTTCATATTCATACTAATATTATCTCAAGCACGAGCGTTGTTTTATTTCTGGGTTGAAAAAGGCATCAGGGGCACAAAACACAGGGTGGGCTGCACAGAGGGCCCACAGCAGGATCATTTAGGTTGGAAAAGCCCTCTAAGATCAGGTCAAACCATTCTCCCAGCACTGCCAAATGATGTCCCCAAGTGTCACACCCACGTGGCTTTTAAAGCCTCCCAGGGGTGGTGTTTCCACTGGGCAGCTCTTCCAACGCTTGGCCACCCTTTCCCTGCAAATTTTTTCTCCACATACCAAATCTAAACCTCCTCTGGTGCAACTTGAGGCTGTTGCATTTGTCCTGTCCCTTGTCAGCTGGGAGAAGTGCCCAACCCACCTTTCAGGGGGTAACCTTGACCTAACTCTAGCCCTAGGGGGTAACCCTAACTCTAACCCTAAATTTCAGGCTGTTGTAGAGAGTGAGGGGGTCCCCGTGAGAGTTGTAGAGAGTGAGGTAGCAGAATTTCAGAGGGCATGATTTATATTTGGATTGAGGTTTGAGTTACCCCAGCCTGAGCCCCAGATTCAGGCCTGTGAAGCCTGTGGCACAGTTAGAAATTAAGGTATGGGCATGGTACAGTGGTTTTTCTAGGCATTAATAGGTATAGTTTGTAGTGTGAACACTTTAGCCACCTTAAGAACAAGATAAACAATGTCTGTTTGCATTTTTCCTTATGCTGTATACGAGTGAGAAAATACTTGTAATTGTAAACTATACTAAGTGTATACAACCTGCCATTTTAGACAGAATAAACGGAGAACATATGTTAACCACATTGGTTGGATCTGTGTTGCTCTGTCCAGCTTCCCATGTTTTAAGGAGTTCTCTGCTTTTGGTTCCCCTAAGAATAAGAGTTGGGTGCAATTTTATTTCCTCCTGAATTTCAGCTGTAAGGGCTACAACACCAGCTTCTTTCTCTGGCTCAGTCGCTGGTCTTGGTGGGGCTGCAGGGCAGGGCCAGCTCTGGGTGTCCCTGCAGGTCCCACCAGCAGGATCTTGGAATGCTCTACCTGGGATCAGCCCCACCATCCCCTGCTTCACCACCTCAGGCTGAGCCATGGAGGTTTCCAGAGTGAATTTTGGATCAAATGTGCTCCTTCTGACACTACATAAGGAGAGCCCAAAGAGGGAACCCAGACTCTTTTATTTTGGGACATAGTAGGGAGAGAAATGGCTGAAGTCCCTCTCCCCTGGCTGATGATCTGTGAAGGTTTTGCTCTGAGATCCAGGACTTTCAGTGGGGTTTATCACCTGCACACACATGATGGCAACATCACCAGCTCCATAAAGGCATCTTGCCCTTAAAAAGTGGTGGAGAATGTTAAAAGTCTTGGGAGGTTCTGGTTTGGGTGTGTTTGTGAGTGGAATAAGAGGGAAGGGGCAGACAGCAAGGCAGGGCTGTTGTTGATAGAGCTGTCTTCTGATAGAGTCAAGAGACCACCCTCTGCTAATCTCCACATTTTATAATCTGCATTTAAAATGCAGAGCCTTCCCTCCTGCACTCAGAAAAGATTTAATGCCACTGAGCAGCAGTGAGGTATTCCAGTCCTAAAACTTCATTAATTTTACACAACATGCTACAGAACATTTCCCAGTTCATTACAAAGTATTACCATAAATAATTGAATCCAAACTAAGTGCAGTTGTGATGGGTTATCTTTGCCTTTTTATAGTGTCTGCTCATTTAGCTCCTGATTTGGAAAATTCCCTGCTTTGGAGAAGATCACTACACTGTTGGAAGGAATTAGGGAGGTTATAAATGTCTGGATCTAGTGGCTGTACATGGTCGTTTGTGCCTGGACAAGGTGTAATGGACAGTGTCCCATCTTTTAGCCTAAAGGAGGGTGAGAAGAGGGGGGAGAAGTTGCTAAGGGATGACAGCCAAAAAGAACATAATCCATGCCTTGCAAAAGAGAGGAAGGACATAGAAAGATGAATCCAGTTCAGTGTTATCCCAAACATATCTAAGTGGAGGGGACAAAGGTAAATCATAGAATGTTTTAGGATGGAAAGGACACAACCCCTGAAGAAGGTGTGGAGAGAGTTGTAATCAGAAAACAAGGCAGAAAAAACAAGGCAGGCGCTTTGAGGAGTTAAGATTGAATTAGGGATTAAAAAAGATTTGCACATGATTGTAAAGCAAACTGCACCTCTAGTAGAGGTGGGGCAGCCCCCCTGGAGAAAGTCAGTGTGAAACAGAGGAATTCAGTGCCTGGGAAAGAGCAAGTGCCAGAATCAGGCTGTCAGGTGAGGGAGACAGGGGACTAGGAAAAGAGTTCGTGATGCGGCGGCAAAAAAGCACTGAAATTGTGTGCTGCAGCTTGTGGGAAGTGATAGTCAAACACTAAGCAGGAGCTGAGAAATGCTCCCCATGTCTTTGCTCACAACCTAGGACAGCTTGGGCTTCAGCCCAGAAAGAGCCAGGAAAATTGGATTGAAATCAGTAAGCAAGAAGTCATTAAGAATAGGGAGAGCAGGAGGTAAGAAACATTTAAAACTCTCTCTCCGGCATGGCTGAGTTGTGAATTAAGGAGTGTCTGCTTGCAAGATCCCAGAATTTGCAGGGCATGAGGGAAGAAGTGTCATTTGATGGCATTTTAACTAGCAAGGATAGGCTGGGAACCAAAAATCCCTACAGCAGTTCCCTTATTAGATAGAGAAGGACAGAGAGAAGACAACCATGTCAGTTTTTCAGAAGTTATCTGGATGACAAACACAAAATAACATGAGGTTTGGGAGGTTTCACCCCAGCTAAGCCAGTGCCAACAGATGTTGGACACTAAAGAAACATCCAGGTTAGACATGAAATAAAATTCATAACCCAGCAGGGCAGCCTTTGTGCTGGGGAGGTTGGGACAATCCTCTCTTCCAGGAATCTGGAACTCTACAGCTAAGTCACCTGCCATCAAGGAATAATCCCTTCTCTTTCCAGCAAGATTTTGCTCCTCACAGTGCAGCTTTAATTGCAATTAAGCTGAATGCACTTATGAGGTTGAAATGGGCCATTACAGAGTCCACAGACTTCCCAAATAAACCTAGGGCAGCACTGAGGAGCCAAACCCATGGAGACATCCCTTCATCACTGCTGTGCCCAAGATCTGTTGAGGGCTGGACCCACCCAGCTAATGACAAGGTGCTGTGGAGGAGCCCAGTGACAACTTTGAATGTCACTTGGAAATTAATACAAAGTGCATTGGAGAAAGGAGAAGAATCAGGAGGACCACGGAATCCTGGAGTGTTTGGGTGGGAATGGGTCTCAAAGCTCATCCTGTACCCATGGGCACTTTCCACTATCCCAGCCCTGTCCAGCCTGGCCTTGGACACTCCCAGGGATCCAGGGGCAGCCCCAGCCTCTCTGGGCACCCTGTGCCAGGGCCTGCCCACCCTCCCAGGGAACAATTCCTGACCAATATCCCATCCATCCCTGCCCTCTGGCAGCGGGAAGCCATTCCCCCTTGTCCCACCATTCCTTGCCCTGGATGAGGAGATCTAGATCATCTCCTTTCTTGGCTTGTGAGCAACCTTGAGGCACAGGGAGCTGCAGCCCTGTAGATGCCTGGGAATGCTCCAGGTGATGCAGAGGGGACACTGGGGCTGCAAATCCCAGGGCAGCAGAAGCAGGAGGTGAGGGCACTGCTGGCACACCAGGCTTTACAATAAACGAGAACAATCCAGCTACTGGCTGCCAGCAGCTCCTGTGCCTTCAGTCACAGGAGATGGCTCCTTTCTCAGCAGACACTGATATTTTTCAGTGCACTAAGCACTTTCTGCAGGACTGATCTCTATCCACCCGAGTTCCTTGCTACAATCTACTCTAATAATTATCTGGAAGTCTCTGCATAATCTGTGTGGTTTTAGAATGATTTTTTTTTCCAGGAAGATGGGATAAACCCATGAAATTTGATATTTCTGCTGTGACAAAGGCATGAAATGCATGAGCTTTGATCATGAATTGCATGGGCCCTCTGCTTACAGTGTGGCACTTCAGCCAGATGTCACAGAGCTTGTTTTAGCAACACAGAACTCAATCCCCACTGCTATGGGAACATTTCACCTGTTTCTAGAGTGTCCTGGGATTTCTGCATGAGACCCAGGCAGTGGGATTTGCAGAGGGAATCAAATGTTTTCCCAGCTGATCCCTTAAGAAGTGATGCTTATTTCTAGAGGAGTTCATTTCTGGGATCTGCCCAGCCCCTCTGGAAATTGGGATGCATGTGCCACAACCCTCCAAGCACCTTTAGTATTTTGCCCACAACACGTGAAGTGACTTTAACAACCAGGTCCCGATCATGTTCCTTCTTTCAGGCTGTCTGCAGAGATTTCAGGGAGGAACATGCAAAGGTCAGACCTATCCATGTCCCTGAGCCCCCTTGGGCAGGCAGACACCACGGATACTCTAATGGATCAGGCAGTTATTTATTTCCCTGTAAGAAATAAATGTCTGTACAGTCTGTGCCCAGCAGTTGTAAGTGCTCTGCTGGCACAGACAGGAGCCATGCTCTGAAAAGCCTGGGAGCTGATTATTATTTCTGGTGAAAGCACCATGTTCCAGCACTTGAAGGAAATCGATACTCCAACGATATCCAGCCTCCTTCCCAACCTGCTCCCACAGAGAACGCTGGGAATGTTCTACAGAGCACAGGAGAGTCTTAGAGACCTTAGAGCTGAGCCAAGAGTGGATGAGGCAGAGGTTGGAAATGGCTCCAACACACTCCTTGTTCTCCAGCTTTAAGTCTACCCTGATATTATTCATTTTCTTGGGAATTCAAGCAGCATTACAGGGATCTTCATGCTGGCACATTCATGGCAGAGCTTGTAGAGCATAAGGGGAAGATCTGTGCAGATGTCAGTGGGGTTTCCTGCATGGTGCAGGGGGATGGAGCATTGTGTGGCTCTTGGGAGGATTGAGGGTTTGTACACTAACCCCAGGAATGGCAAGGGCCCTACTGGTAGAGACAATTATGGGAGGCTGTGGCCTCGGTGATAAGAGCAATTGCTTTAGGAACACAAGAGCATTGCTTATCACAGAGTGGTCTGGATTGGAAAAGAACTTAAAGCTCATCTCAATCCACCTCCTGGCAGGAACAGGGACACCTTCCACTGTCCCAGGCTGCTCCAAGCCCCAGTGTCCAGCCTGGCCCTGGACACTGCCAGGGATCCAGGGGCAGCCACAGCTTCTCTGGGCACCCTGTGCCAGCCCTGCCCACCCTCACAAGGAAAAAATCCTTCCCAACATCCAATCTAAATTACCTTTCTTTCAGTTTAAAGCCTAGTCCCTGTGCTAGAGAAGTCAGGATCATCTAGGTTGGGGAAGATCTCCAAGATCATTGAGTGCAGCCATTAACCCAGCACTGCCAAGCCCACCACTAAACCCTGTCCCCAAGAATTTCTTCCTCACATCTAATCTACATTTCTTCTCTTTCAGTTTAAAGCCATTCCCTCTCTGCCTTTGCAATTAGTTGTTCTCCAACCTTTTAATAAGACTCTTTAAGTACTGGAAGGCCACACTGAGGCCTGGCCTTATGGACATGGCTGCTTCCAAACCTCCAGCAACTCTGCTGGGGGTACTGCTCCAGAAAGACATGTGTCTAACCCTTCCATGGAATGAAAATAAATAAAAAGAAGAACTAAAAAAAAATCTTTTCATGTCCAATGAAGAATTTATCCATGATTTTTAAGCTCTCTGCTTCCATAGCATCACTCCAGTGAGCCTGCAGAGATGAGGGAGCCTTGAGGTTCCCTGAGCACAACTAGCTGTACATTTTAGGGCAGACACTGAGCAGTTGGGTCACTGTCACAGCCCAGATGTGCCCTGGCAGTGAGTTATTCTGTCTACTGGCCTGCAGTGGTTGACCCCACACTCCCTGCTGGGGTAGTCGCTGTCCCACTCAGTGCTTCCCGGAGGGTTTGATGCGCCAGGTGAACGGGGTCCAACACTGTTCTGAAACTCAGACGAAATATGGGAGAAGTCCTGCAGGATGGAGAGGAAAAGGAGGGTTACAGGAGCACCCAGAGCAGGAGAACTGCAGATTTAATTATAGTGCAGAATCACATTTACAGGCATTGTCCCCAAAAGCTGTCAGTTCAGAGCACGCGAGGAGCCCCAGGGAGAGAGGGGGCTCCAAGCCCAGACCATGGTGTCAATGCAGCATTTGACATCCCTTTTCCCTGCTCTTTTTGTCAGGCTTGCCTCCTTGAGGATTGGAATGGCTGTGGAGGGCACACAGCCACAAAAGCCTTGTGGGATTTTTGCAGTCTGGCCACCAAAGCCAGAGTCCAGTGCAGCTCTACTCCTGTGCCGTGCTGAGTTCCCCACCCCAGTGTTCAGGAACAAGGGACAGGCACAAAAGCAACACTGTCCCCATGAGCTGCCACCACTGGCAGTTCAGCAGGGACACTGAGGGGCTGCTTTAGCTGAAAACTGATCAGTCTTCCCCATTTTTGGGGGTGGGTTTAATTAAATTTGTATCCACTAGGCAATGAACAGAAACCAGATTCATGATAGTTACTGAGCAAAGATGATGATTTTTTTTCCAAAATATCCAAATTAGGGCAATGGGGGGTATTTTTAAAAATATTTTAATATTTTATTCACAAACTATGTGAAATGATGTTTCACAAAATCTGCCCTCAGCAACAGCTCCTACCCCATGAGTGATTGTGAGGATCCCCAAATTAACGCTATCACCAAATTACAGAAGCCCCTTTCGCTGTGCAGAGCTAAAGCCCAGTCCCTGTGCTGGAGAAGTCAGGAACATTCAGGTTGGAGAAGACCTCCGAGGTTGCAGCCTTTAACCCAGCACTGCCAAGCCCACCACTAAACCCTGTCCCCAAGAATTTCTTCCTCACATCTAATCTACATTTCTTCTCTTTCAGTTTAAAGCCATTCCCCCTTGTCCTATCACTCTCTGCCTTTGCAATTAGTTGTTCTCCAACTTTTTAATAAGACTCTTTAAGTACTGGAAGGCCACACTGAGGCCTGGCCTTATGGATATGGCTGCTTCCAAACCTCCAGCAACTCTGGAGGTTTTTACACATTTTTTTGCTTCTTCCAGGAATGGCGCCTCCACCGGCTTCTCTGGACAGCTGTTCCACTGCCTGATAACCCTTTCAACAAAGACATTTTCCTGAATTTTCAATCTAAACGTTCTCTGGCACAACTTGAGGCCATTTCCCCTTTGTGCTGTCCCTGTTCCCTGGGAGCAGAACCCGATCCCTGTCCCCTCCTGTCAGGGAGCTGTGCAGAGCCACAGGGTCCCCTCTGAGCTCCTTTTCTCCAGGCTCAGCCCCTTCCCAGCTCCCTCAGGAATTCTCCAGCCCTTTTCCCAGCTCCTTTAGGAATACTCCAGCCCCTTCCCCAGCTCCTTTAGGAATTCCCCAGCCCTTCCTCAGCTCCCCCAGGAATTCCCCAGCCCTTCCTCAGCTCCCTCAGGAATTCTCCAGCCCCTTTCCCAGCTCCTTTAGGAATGCTCTAGTCCTTCCCCAGCTCCTTTAGGAATTCTCCAGCCCCTTTCCCAGCTCCTTTAGGAATTCCCCAGCCCCTTCCCCAGCTCCCTCAGGAACCCCCAGCCCGTCCCGGCCCCTCAGGAATCCCCCAGCCCTTCCTCAGCTCCCTCAGGAGCCCCCAGCCCGTCCCGGCCCCTCAGGAGCCCCCAGCCCGTCCCGGCCCCTCAGGAGCCCCCCAGCCCGTCCCGGCCCCTCAGGAATCCCCAGCCCGTCCCGGCCCCTCAGGAATCCCCAGCCCGTCCCGGCCCCTCAGGAGCCCCCAGCCCGTCCCGGCCCCTCAGGAGCCCGCAGCCCGTCCCGGGTCTCCACGGCGGCCTGTGGGGAGCCCCGCGGGCGCACAGCCCCGGGCCGCGGCACTGACCTGCTGTCCGGGCGGCGAGGCGCTGAGGGCCGGCTGTACCTGTAGCGCCATGGGCGGCGACAGCAGCGGCTGCTGCGGGCCCTGCGCCATGCTGAGGGGCTGCGGCAGGAGCGAGCTCTGCGGGTGGTGCAGGGAGAGCTGCTGGTGGAGCGGGGGGCTGATCTGGAAGGAGGGCGGCGGGGAGGCACTGAGGCTGGGCAGCAGCGGCTTGGAGGGCAGGCTCCGCGACAGCCCGGCGTGCGGGTGGCCGCGGTAGCTCTGCAGGTCCGACGGGGACAGGAAGGAGCCCAGGCCGGGGTAGGGAGACGAGGCCTGAGGGGGCATGGGGTACATGGGCTGCTTGGGGGGGATCATCTTGGAAGGGGGGTTGCTCTGGGGGCTCTTCGTCTCGCCCTGGTCGGCTGAGCTCTGTGGGGAAACAGAGTGGGAGGTGGTGAGGAAGGAGAGGAAACATGAACGTGCATCCTGAGATGTCCATCTGTGCAGGTGAGCTCCCCATGGATGCTGCTCCTCTCCCACGTGAATTCCCAGCCCTGCACAGCAGCCACAGGCTGGGTGCAGCATCCCTAGCTGGAAAACTAAGCCCATTAACTCAGCCGTGCCTTTGGCAGAGCCCGGAGCATCAGGAGGAGAGAACCAGTGCGGAGGCAAGCTGCCCACCAGCAGCTCACTGCTTTGGGTGAGTGACAAACCCCTGCTGCTTCCAACAGAGCACAAACGGGTCTATAAACCCTCTGCTTTCCCCATCCTATGCACTCCTGCAGCCCTGGTGGGTCTGTAATGCACGGGACAATTGTGGCATCATTGTGGCAGGAAGGAGAGAAGGACAGGGGAAATTTTCTGGGTTGGACAATGATGGTTTTGTCCTGCAAGGGAGTCCTGTAAAGATACTCCTGATCCTTTCTCACCCAGCAGCCAGGACCAAAACAGTTGCTTTGCTCAAAACAGTTTTGCAGAAGAGCAATTGGAAAAATTGGGAAAAAACCAAAGCCATAGAGCATATGCCTCCATGACTTCCATGCCTTCCACGACCCCTGCCCCACGCTCCTGAGAGGCACATTCTCAAGACAAAACCCTCAGAGGCTTCCAGAGGAACCAGCAAGAGTTTTAAATCCTCAACAAATCCTTCCCATCCCCTTTTTCTGTCCTTGCTGCTGTTCTGTTGAGACTTTGGCAGCTACCTGTCTGCACAGGGGCTCTGAGCCTTTCCAGCTCCCCATCACCACATGCGTCCTGCAGAAGAGGGGTGGTTTGGGAGTCATGTTATTTCCCATGGCAGCTGAATGTGATGATCAGGCTCTGAGAATGTATCAAGGAGAAGCTTTGAAGGGGGACCACCCCACTACCCAAGGGCAGCATTATCCTGAACCAGGAAGATTTTGAGCTCCACAGGAGCCACCCCGAATTCCCAGGCAGGGAATGCCTGTGTCCCCTCTCTGGAGGTGTGGAGGAGGATAAGCTGTGAGGTCCCTTGAGATGGGCATCCACATCTAGGAGACTGGGCCCATCAATGCTCCCCAGTGTGGTGTTGCAGCACTGGGAGTCCCTGTCTGAGCTTGAAATGCCCTGAAATTTCACTATTAGGCACTGGAACGGGCTCTCTGGGTTTGCAGTGTGGTAAGCACCCATGTGCTCACATCTCATCAACCCACAGTTACAGGTCTTATTCCATAAAACTCCCTAAAAACTCCCTAAAAATCTGGTCTAGGCTGAGCATGCACAGGAGAAGCAACACCTGGGTTCCTCAGCAGGTGGGACAGCCCAAGTGCATGGAGCAGGGTGCAGCAGGATGGTGGTACCTGTGAGCCCAGCCCAGGGTGTCACCTTCCCCTGGGCCAGTCCTTGGTGTCACCTTGCCCTCCTGACCCTTTGCTGCACTCACACCCTGAAAGCAGGCAAGGAACAGAGGGGACAGGCAGCAGGGACCCCTTCACCCCACAGAGGACACTGATGAAACCTCCCCTGCTGCTGAAGAGGCATCCCAAGTGGGGCCTCACTGCAGGGTGCTAAGGGCAGATGGCAGCCCAGCTCCTGCCCTAACCGTGCTGCAGAGCCCCTCTTTCAGCCCCTTGGGAAGGTGCTAATGCTGGTTTCAGTTCTGGTATGACAATTGCACAGCATTTCTGATAGATTTGCTCCTCCCTGGAGGCTCCTGTGCGCTGTAACCCGTCCATGAGTGTGGCTGTACCTTGGAGACGAGGCTGGCCCGGTACGCGGCCAGGGCTTTCAGGTACTCCTTCTTGGCAGCTTCTGTTTTCCTCTTGTAAGCCTGGAAGGACCAAGAAATGGATAATCATTAATAAAGGGAACAGGGGGGGCTGCTGGGCTTGGCTGCACCCCACCTGCTCAGAGGGAACCCCCTTCAGTGGGGCTGTGTGCATGGAAAACTCAATTCTGCTGCAGAGGAATTGATGCCAAACCAAGAAAATGAAGCCCCTGGATTGGACCATGCTGGGATTTTTGGAGGTATCTCTGGTCAGAGAGGTCTGTGTGTTTATACAGGTTTATACAGGAGACACAGTCTGATTTTATAGGGTGAACACACTGAAGTCCCTTCCCAACAAGAAGCAGAGTAAAGAGCAATCCAGGCTCTTGGAAGAGCAAGACAAAAGCCAAAATCCTCAAATGACAGGACTATTAAAATCCATTCCAACTCAAACCCATTCTATAATTCTATGATGATGACCAGCTTAAAAATATGTGACACAGTCAGAATTCCAGCTATCCATTTGTTTTCTTGGATTTCCCAATATTAATTCTTTAGAGCTCAAAACTCCAGCCCTTCTCTGCAGTCTGGACAGCTGGGAACTGCTTTCTCATCTTAAGAAAGCTGAGATTTTTGCCTCATCCTATGACTTGGTGAGCTGGAGCTTGCAGGGAAGCAGGAAGTACCAAGAGAGTTTGCTTCCACTGAGGAAAAAAAAATAAAAAATGGAGCTTTGTAAGGTGAATTATGGTTTATTTTTCCATCTTTCCTCGTAATGAGAGGTGTCTCTTGATCATGTCAATGCTGGTCCTCCACATGGAGGTGAAGACCTTCAGTAAATAATGGTGTGATCTAACCTCTTCCCAGCAGTGGGAATCCTGCAGGGTTACACACATTAAACTGAGTAAATGAGAAGAGTATTTTAAAATGGAATAAAAATTTCAGGATAAAGGCAAAAACTCCCAGGAAAAATACTCACCAACTCTCTTCTCCACTGGAAACCCAAAGCCTTCCTCAAGTGATGCATTGAAAGTTGATTTAAATTAGAACAGTTTTGCATGTATTTAATTCAGTTTTAAAACCGTCAACAGCTTCCAGCAATTGAAAAGCAGAAGCCTTGTGGGCACATTCTCTGTCCGGGATGATTTAGGTTGGATATTGGGAAAATTTTCTTCATGGAAAGGGTTGCCCAACCCTGGGACAGGTTGCCCAGGGAAGTGGTGGAGTCACCATTCCTGGGGGTGTTTAAAAGGCCCATGGATGTGGCACTTGGGGACATTGTGGCCATGGCAGTGCTGGGCTGACAGTTGGACGGGATGACCCTAATGCTCTTTTCCATCCAAAACAATCCCAAAGTGCCACGATTTAGCTCATTCCCCCTGCAAATTTCCATGGCCATGGCAGACTCCCAATACTGACCTCTGAAGGGAGAGTAACCTTCCAGCAGTTGAACTGAATGTGAGTTTAAAATCAGTACAGATAAATCCTATTAAAAATGGATTGAAAGCCTGATTTTCATTGCTAAATCGCAGCGAGCCCTGTAATGAAACGTTTTGACTCGACACACTGGAGGTCTCAGATGGCAATTTTCTGAAATGGAGCATTTCCCTACGTTTGTCTTTGGCTTTATGGTATTCAGGAAATATTACATTTGCTCCATTCAGAACAAAATTACTTTTCAAAATGTCAGCCTGAAGAAGAGTTTGCCTGTGAAAAGTAACTATTTCTTCAAACAGTATCAGTTCCCTTAATAAAAGCTATTACCTTTCTCTACAATCTCCACATCTTTTATTAGAGAATCGAAGAGTGGTCTGGGTTAGAAGGGACCTTAAAGCTCATCCAGTTCTATCCCCTTGCCATGGGCAGACACCTTTCACTGGAGCAGGTTTGTGCCCATCACAGCCCCACAGAATTTATTGTGTTCAGCAGCAGAGCTGGTGGGTGTTCTTAAATGTGGTACCTGATGCCCTCACAGCAATGAAATAGGGATTTCTGTATCTCAGGCCAGTGTTTAAGAGTGGCCACAGCTGGATGCTGGTCTATGGAGAACATATTGAATTATTTTTCCTCTATAATAGCAAAATACAAGAGTGATTTTACGTTATTTATATATATATATATATTTTTTTTTTCCTGGGATGGTGGGAAAACAAAGTATTCAGAGCTATGCAGAGACAAATTTAATTATTAGCAAGACTTGCCTCAGGAAAAACCTGCAATTTCTGGACAGTGAGAGGACAGGTAAATGAGACTTCCTAAACCTAAATGCAAATAAATAAATAACCAATAAAATCTGTGCCCATCTTCATCCCCATCACTGGCTTTTCCTGATAAACCATTTTTTTATGCCACTCTTCATCTGTTCTTGTCTCTTTTAGAGATCTCCCTCGTGTTGGGATGTGCTGCAGGGTGGGCTGTGGTGCAGCAGGGCTGGGAAGGGGCAGCCAGTGGCTCATTCTGCTGCAGGGAGGGGACATTGCTCCAGGCAGGAGCCTCTGTGTCCCATGGGCCAGCCCTGGCTCAAGCCTGGCCGCCAGCAGGGCTACAGAAGGGTGATGGGGTGAGCTCAGGGATTGTGCTCTCTTGGTGTTTCTCTGGAAGATTCCCAGTGGATTACCTGGGTTTTAATCATAGAATCCCAGAATGGTTTGGGTTGAAGGGATCATTTTGATCCACCCCTGCCATGGGCAGGGACACCTTCCACTGTCCCAGGCTGCTCCAAACCCTGTCCAGCTTGGCCTTGGACACTTCCAGGGGTCCAGGGACAGCTTCTCTGGGTGACCTGTGCCACCACCCTCATTGTAAAGAACCATCCTAAGGGTCTCCTTTGGGAATTTTGCAGTCCTGCCCTGCACCCACACGGGGCTCCATCAAGGACACCGAGCTGCTTGTCCCCAGGGAATCACCACGCTGACGTGGGATCTGAACAAAGCTCCTGACAAATCCTCTGTGTAAAGGCAGTTCTAGTGCAGCATTTATAACCTTTAAAATTTTAATTTAAACATTGACAAAACCACATTACTTTCTAATTAAATCCCATTTTCTCCCAGGGATTTTAATTTTGAAGTAATTTATCAGATTTAAGGATCCTCAAAACATTTTGCATGTTTTTCTTCCTAACCTGCCGTGCCCACTGATTTATTTTCTTTATTCATTAGCAGGAGGATTCATTAGTCATTAAGTGAGTGGGTGGGTTGGGGGGTGGGGGAGGAAGTAAAAATGGTTAGTGATTATGAAAACAAAAAAATCAGAGCTGTAAAGAAGCATATGTTTGGATCGTAATCCTGACACCTCTGTGTCTCAGCGAAGCAGCCAGTAATTGTACCGTAATGAAATGTTCTTGTTTGATAACAAGTTAATTAGAGAAGACAATTATTGCAAACCCCGCTGGCGCCCACGAGCGGCTCCGTGTGGCGCCGGCACTGAGTGACAGCCGGAGCTGTTATCCCCAACCTCGGCATCCCAGCCCTCCTGCTCCAGCTGCTTCCCAAGCCTGGGGGACGAGGGGAAGGGCTCAAACTCTCCCCAATAATCAGGGGGTGCACTAACCCGAAGTGGGAAGGTCTCTGCTGCAATCCCAGGTGGAGTTTGGGGCATTTCGCTTCAAAAATGAGATACAACATGAGGAGAGGAGAGATGGGAAGTTCAGGAAAGGTCTCCAGGAGGAAAGCTGGGAGGGAAGACCAAGAGGAGCCACCACGATGTAGCAAAGGAGGCACGGAATGATCCTCTTCGTGTAGGAAAAGAGGTAAAATAGGCTTAAATTGCACCAAGGGAAATGTTGGGTAAGCACTGGGAAGCCTTGAGAGCAGTAAGGATAATTAAGCACGGGAAGATATTGCCTGGGGAGATGTGTAATCTCCACCACTGAGGGTTTAAGAACAGATTAGGAACACATCCATCAGGAATGGCTTAAGTAGAGATGATCCTGACTTCAGGCATCAGTATGGTCTGCTTGACCTCTTAAGTCCCTCCTTGCCCTTCTTTCTATGATTCCATGACTGGGTTTTTTTCTTCTCCCAAATGTGTAAATTTGGTTTTTATTCTGCTTGTAAATCTGCAGGGTTTTTCTTGTAACCATTATACACTTTCCTACAAGATATGTCTTGAGATCACTATAGCTTATGACTTATTCACAAGATGACTCAAAGTATGTCCTCCCTGCCACATTCACCCTTCTCTCCACACATCCTTACCACAGCCTCTAGGAAGGCAAATAGGAAACATGGATACATTATCCTTATTCCTTCTCAGCTCCTCCTTTCCTCCCTGCATCCTCCTCTGTATCCCCTTCTTAGGCAAGACTTATTCTGCACCTCCCACCATTAAAACCAACTAACCCAAGCTGCACTTCCAGAATAAAACCTGTGGTCTGGATTGCAAGTCTTGAGGTCAACATCCCTGAAGGTACCTAAAGGGAAGACCCTGGCTGTGGGAGCTCTTTGCATGGTTTCAGGAGAGTTCCTGCTTTATCCTGGTGGAGACACAGTGCTATGAAGCATTTCCTTTGGAGAATGAATGGAAGAACCTGTAATGAAGCAGGAATTGCCATTGGTTAAAGCATCCTGAGAGATTCCTGCTCTCCCCAGCCTCGACTTCACAGGGTAGAAGTCATCCCTTGCTCCATGTGAGGGCAAAAGAGTATTCCCAGGACAATCCACTGAAGATTCCAAAGGGAACAGGAGGGTGACAAATCCAAACCCTAACCTCCAATGAAACCCACACACCACTGACCTTCCAAACCTCTGATCTTGCTGTCCAAGAAGAAAAGTAACACTCGTGGAGCTGCTGTCACTAGCAGATTTGACTCTTCATATTCTCCCTATAATCACCCTGCCCTCCACCAGACCTTTCTTGAGGCCTTGTTTGGGATTAGTGCTTTGATCCCTCTCTGTGCTTGGCTTTCCTCAATGCCCAGAAGATGCTGAAACCTCCTTCCAGGCCAGGGCAAACTGCTTGGATCCTTCCAGCCCTTCACTGCCAGGGCTTTGGGGCTGCAGGAGGAAAGTGCATCCTGTTGTGGCTCCAGCACTGACAGCTCGATACAAAGCTGGAAATGGGCAGTTTGTAGCATGGCCCTTTCTGTGGGACCTCTGGTGGCTCTTCCATAAAACAACTTTCCAGCTGGCCCACGGTGCCTCTGCCCCACTGCAGACACCTGCAGTGTCCTGCCAGCAGCTGATGGATCAGGTTCCATGAGCAGATGGATCTGATTAAATGGGTCATCTATTACTTTCTGCTGAGCAGGCAGTTCTTCTGCTGGGTAATTTACCCCTGGGGTGTGACTTTATCCCTGGAGCTGTGTTGTTCTCCAGACCATGCATTTGTGTGGGAAAATCCCATTTGTATTTGGTCAGGGAGTCACCCACCATTACTGAACTGGTTCTGGTGAAGCACGAGCAAGGATCCATCTCTGCTACCTTTGTGTCTCCAGACTCAAAAACTCCTCTGAAAATGCTGGGTTTGCCCAATCTCTGCTCATTTCAGATGGGAAGCTCTGGGTTAGCCTGGGGATCACCCAGCAGATTGCTCAGGAACTCCTTGATTCCTCTGCTCTCCATTCCTGGGGTCTAAGGAAACACCTGTCCAACACTGCTTTGGCTTGGTGGCTGGATTTGCTGACAAAAAGAAGTTGGTTCCAGAGACTCTTGCAACTGCCAGCTTGACATTGATCTCCGCGGTCTCCATCATTGCTTGGCTCCAATCCAACCTTCTCTTCACCAAAACACTGCAGGGAACAGGGAGGTGCTCGGAGAGGGAGGAACAGAAATTGCCAGAGGAAAGTGAATCTCACCAGCAACTTCTCTGGAGAATCTCCACGCTTACCATCCCCAGGAAACCTCCCTGAGGGAGGACAGTCACTAGGGCTGGTGTCACCTGCTCTGGAGCAGATCTGGCCCATGGTGGCCCTGTAGAAACAGAACTGTGGGTGACACAGACTGGGACCAGGCTGTCTGTGCCAGGGCAAAATCCTGCTAGGGAATTAGCAGAGCTCGCTCCAATCTAGCATTCAAATTCTTCTAATTTCTGTCAAATCAGGCAGCCCTTTTGAACCTTGCTGGGGAGTGCTGCTTGAGACCTGCTAATGGAAAAAACTCCCACCGAGGCACGGGATTCTGGAGCTGGGACCTGGAGCCGCGGGCGGATTCCTGTGACAGGTACCCCACTGGATGCTAATGGCTGAATTAGCATTTCACTCTGCAGCAAAGTCGAAGCTATCTCTACAGGAACAGCTGCTAAACTATTTGCAAAGTTCAAAGAGGATGTATTAATATTTTTTTTTTCTTTTCCCGAGTCACATTCTTCAGATTCCCGTGTAAGCTCCTTAGGAAGGGCCACGCCAGCTGTTGAAGAATGAAGATTACAACGTTCTGCTAACGCAGTGCTGGGGATATTTAAGGTATTGTTATTTATTCCTATTCTACAGCCACACTGGAAGGGGTTAAAATGGGGAAGAAAATGGTGCTTTGCTGAACAGGTGTCCTTGAGCAGCACCCAAGGACACAGAGATTGCTAATCCTGTATTCCACAGCATGATCAAATCACCAGGCAACAGATATAAATAAAAAAAGGCAGGAAATAAGGAAATTTAGATACAAGTGTGTCAGAGGGAAAATGAAGATTCATTGTGAAGAGGCTGGGAAGAGAAGAAGAAGGAACAAAATGACAAAGCCACAAATGATAAACCAGTAAGAACAAAAGAAATGGGGGAGAAAAAAGCCTCTCTGTGAAATGCATGTCTGTGACAGCAGCAGCCAAATCAAAGATGCTGCTAGATTATATGGTTTCTTGCATAATATGCATTCTGGTTCCCTCTCTGTGTTTGTCTTTCAGCTGGTGCACAGGGAAAAAGAAAACCATATCTGAAATGGGACGTGAGCAACCTTTATTTTCCTTGTTTCATCAGGAGGAGAAAGCAAATTTGCTTTGTGGGAGCAGCAGCACCTGCTCAATGGCAAATAAATAGCTCCAGCTTTGATATTACAGTGCATATAATCATTAGCAGCACAAATGGCAGAGAATTAACCCTCTGCCTTCTGGCCAGGGCTACCTGGCAAAGGGCTGGCACATCACTGCTGCCAGCAGAAATGCTCCAGGAGGTGTCTGTGGAGTGGGGCTGGGGCTCTGCAAGGGGCACAAGGTCACCCTTCCCAGCCTGAGGCACTGCCTGGCATGGCTACAAGCCACCAGCACTGGGCTTCCCTCAGCCTTTTGGCACTGGCATGGGGGCCAGGCCTCCTCTGTGCACCCCCCTGGGCTGGGGGGATGGATGGACACAGGGCAGGCACAGCAGGGACGTGTCAAGGGCTGCTCACATGTGGGGGATCACAAAATGCCCTGGGAATAGGGGCCAGCTTCCCTGGCACGCTCTCCCTGACTGCTCCCTGCCTGCTGCTTTCCCACAAGGTGGCAACCAAAACACCCCAAGGACCGGGCCCACGCTGGCCCCACTGGAAGGCCCAGGACAAGGTTCATAAACCATCTCTGAGGCAGGAATTCCAGGGATGTAAAGAGCTGTTTAGTAACACAGTGGGGCTGGGGGCTGCACCTCTAGGGATCCAAGTGTGGGATCAGCTCCACAGCAGATTCTACAGCCTCAAATCCACCCTTTCTCAATCCAGGAAGAGAAGTGTTATCTAACTAAAACTTTGGTCATAATTGAGCCAAAATACCCAGATTTGGCTCTTGCTTGCATGCTGTGCCACCCATGTGTTGGCTTTTCCCCAGGCTGTCCTCTGCACTGCTTTCTGCAGTGGAGCCACTGCTGTTCCCAAAGCTAAGAGCAGTGTCCCTGATGAAACACTTCCCTTCTCCAGCTTTTCCACCCCTTCCCAGAGCACAATCCTGCCAGCTGATGGGCTGACCCACAGCCTGGTGCAGCCACGTGGCAGGCTGGACTCTCAGGCTGCAGCAGGATTTTGGCCAGTGATGCCTGGCTGTGCTGCCTGGACACCAGCCTCTCTCCAGATGTGCCAGGAGAGCACCTGGAATGTCTGTTTGCCTTCATTTGGGAATGTGTGCACCATATCCTGCAGCCCTCGGCAGGAGACACCTACCTACAGGACAGCCCAGGCACTTGTTTTCACATATTAAAGGCATTTTAAAATTTTCTTTTCCTTTTCCCTTTTCCATTGCATTGCCTCATGAATCTAAAAAAAGCTTCACCAGAGATGCTGGCAGAGGAAAGCAAACAGGGGCTAAATAAACTCTCCTCCAGCCAGACACTTCCAGAGTGAACGTGCCACATCACACAAACCAGCCACAGGGTCCCAGAGCCAAAGAGAAATTGTGTTCCTCCAGCCAGAGTCCTGGGCAGGGAGGGAGCTGTTGTGGGAGAGAAGTATCCAGCTGGAGACAAAGCCAGGAAGTTAATATTTAAGCATTCAGACAAGGAACAAATGACTTAATTAAATCAATTACAGAGGGAGAAATGGAGCCACTTAGAAAGCGTGTGTAAAGAGACGGCGAAGCTGCTGCGAGTTCATGAACGAGAAGGAGGAGGGAGAGTTAGCAGGGAAGATAAACGGGCTGGTTTAATCCCTGCTGTTAATTAAGAGCTGAGCGTTTGCACCGCGCTGAGTCAGGGTCGCAGCAGCACTTCCACTGTGAGCCACGCTCAGTGCCCAAACTGTGGCAATTATTGTAACCAGGTGGAGTAAAGGAGGGGCAGACTGAGGTGCAGGGGGATGCAAGCAGGAGAAAGAGGTGATATAAAGCTTTTCCACACTCCTGAACCAACAGCACAAACCCAGCCACTCTCCTGCATCTTCCCAGGGCTGGGGCCACCCTCCTGACCTTCCTCGTCTCTTCAGATGAGGAATTTCTGCCTGCATGGTCCTACAGCGATCTACCAAAGAGGAGAAAAGGGAGCAGCAAAAGGGCTTTCACCCCTGAAGATCCTCTGCTCTTACTCCTGACTCAGTGTGAGGTGGAAATCAAGGTTATTTCCCAGCATAACTTCCAGTTAAATAGCTTTTTCCCTCCCTGCTGCTCTCTCCCCAGGTGAAGCTGCTTACAGTGCTGGCCAAGACAACCAGCTGGAGCTGTGGCCAGGCTCCAGGAGAAGTGGTCCCAGCTAAAGCCTGTTTGGGTCCGGGATACATCACACACCGTGCCAGATCTCACTCTGCCTGATAAAGAGCCATCCTTGCTCCAGGAAGTGTTCCCTGGGGTTCTCTCAATAGGCAACAAGCAATTACAGGCTTTTGTGACTGACTCAGCAGCAACCAAGGAGGGGCAGCAGGACCTGGAATTCTCTGTGTGAAGCAGACAGAAAGTGGCTGACAGCTTTGGGGCAGCGAGGTTTCCTCTGTGAGGTCACTTCAGGCATCTCCTGAAGCTTTTAAAGCCTGAACGCTGGATTTGAAGCCAGCAGTGCAGGGAGTTAATAGTGTTTAGCCGGTTGGCTGTCACTCCTTGTAAGTAAATAAGCAAATACAAACCCATCTCCCATCTCAAGCTGTAAAACCCAACGTCAGGGAAAGGGCACTGATGGCAGTGCAGAGTATGAGCTTATCAAGAATAATTAGTTGTCATAAAAATTTTGCTCTTGCCCACGCAACAACAGCAATTTTGCACAGTGGGTACTTCAGCACTGCTCCTAAAAACAGCCTCTGGTCCTGCACTTCAGCCTGTGGGAGCCCCTGGCCATGCCCTGAACATGCCTGGGGAGATGCCCTGCACCGTGGAAATACACATTTCAACAGCTGAAAGACAAAAATAAATAAGCCAATAACTCACTTGCTTTTGTTCTTCCCCCAGACTGTCCCACATTGAGGCCACGATTTTGGACACGTCCCCGAAGGTGGCGTTGGGGTTCTGCCCTTTGATGGCTGCTTGTGTGTCTCTGAAAAACAGGGCGTAGGCTGACACCGGCTTCTGGGGCTCATTGGGGTCCTTCTTTTTCTTCTTCTTTTGGCTCTTGGGCTTTTTGCCCAGGTCTGTTGAGGGTCTCTTCTCTCCTGTAGCCTGCAAAACCAAGAGATGAAGTTTAGCAGTCAGCTGGGAGTGGTGTGATACACCCCTGCTACAGCTACTGAGCCAAGGAAATGAGACAGGGAATAGGAAGTGGAGATGTCCCAGTGTGGAGAGGGGGCAGCAGCCCTGGGGGTCTCTGTGTCCCCCAGGAGCCTCTTGGATCATTGTACAAACTGCTGGTAGATGCCTGAGCCTGCTTTGGTTCCTCCTCTCAGACCAGCCTATGGGTTCATCCCTTTGCCCCTGCTCCAAATGGGGGGCTTTGCAGTCCTCAGTCACTCTCTCTTCCCCACCCTCCTCCCCAGCTCACTCACTCCTTAATCCTCTTCTGGAACCTCTCCAAATGCCTTGCTTCCCAGCTAGATCTCTTTAGCAGTCCATGAATGTTCCAAACTTGGCTTCCACATGGTTTCTGATTTCCATCCCAGTAAGGCCCCTCTGCAAGCTGCTCCTGACTTCCCTCACCTCCCCATTCCAGGAGGATTGTGAGCACTGGCCAAGCAACACCAGCATCACATCAAACGTCACACCAGAGCCATCCAAAACTTGCTTCATGCTGCTAACATACATGTACCCCTATCCAGAGAAAGATCCAGGAACTGAGCTATTTTAATCACACAAATTAAATGCTTTGCCCATGCTGTTCACTCTTCCAACTGATCTGGCTGCAGCTGGATGACCAGAAATGGCTGTGTCCACACTCGGTGCCCAGTGGGTGTTGGAACTTGGGGGAGCAGGACACAGGGAACAGGAGCTGGCCTTTGTGGCTGCTCAGCACGAGATACTGCCACTGGTCTGGAAAGGGAAACAGCAAGGCTGCAATCAGGGATGCTCTCACTGAATCACTGAAGGCAACATGGAAAGAAGATCCTGTATCAGTCTCCTCTGGGATGCCCTGTGCAGTGTGTTAGGAAAAGGTTCTTCCCCAGAGGGTGCTGGCAGTGCCCAGGCTCCCCAGGGAATGGGCACGGCCCCGAGGCTGCCAGAGCTCCAGGAGTGCTTGGACAGCGCTGCCAGGGGTGCCCAGGGTGGGGTTGTTGGGGGTCTGTGCAGGGCCAGGGGCTGGGCTGGCTCATCCTGGGGGTCCAACTCTTGATCCTCTATGATTTTATGAATACAGGGGACTGCAGAAGCCTCCATGGGAGGATGTGCAAAGGAAAAGACCCCTGGAGAACACTTGGATACCAATCAAGGCTTTCAATGCATTAACTGTAGCCAGTGAAAGCTCACACTATAGGGAAGCACTATTACCCTTATTTTATAGTGAAGGAAAACCTAAATACAGCAGATGGCAGACAATGAAAGCACTGGCTGGATCTCTGCATCCTTGAGGGCAAACAGGACACCAGCCTCTCCACCTGCAGGCCTCGAGCTCAAGGCACTACCAGCAGCTGCACACGTTGTTGAATTACTTAGAAAGACACAGCTCTGAACACCAACATCTTGTGACAACTGTACCTCCAGCTGAGCTGGGGACAAACAGCCTCTTCTCCTGATGGATTTGTCAATTTGAGCATGTTCTTGGCAGTGCCAGGATTTAAGAGGCTTCCCTGCAGCTGGCACAGGCCAGGCACGGGGAGGAAAAGGGCAGCAGCATCCCTGTTCTCCGCTCTACAGCTCTCAACTGGTCATTAATTTCAGAATCAGCGCAGTGACATTTGTCAAACAGACAGTGACCATTAGTGAATGAGCAGAGAGACCGCAAAAATTGCATTTAATTTAAAATTGCCCAATTGGGCTTGAATGGGAGGCCTGGAGGTGAAAGGCCAGCTTATTAGGAGGGAAAAAAAAATGCATGACAGGGCTTCAGCCCATTAGTAAGTGAGATGGTATTTTAACTAACTGTGATCCCATTTGATTCAGTGGAGTGCCATGGGCAACCTGCTCCCACACAGCCACTGACCAAGCCAAGGAGCTGGAACAGCAGCAGCACATCCCCAGCTGGATTTACAACCCAGGCAGCACCAAAGGGCACGTGGGATTTAAGGAAAACAGCAGCAGGGAGCAGAGCCCATCAGGATTTGGTATTCATGGGGTTTTCTAGGTGTGACACACGTGGGATGAGTCAATAGCCTGGGCTTGGACCTCAGAAGAGTCCTGACCAACCTGAACCACATTCAAGGCTAAAGTCAACCCTCAGGGAGCCAGTGCCTCGCTGCCCCAGAGCATCTGCACCCCCAAGGGTCATCTCTGTGGTCAAAGGGACCAGGGAGGCATGGGCAGGGGGAAGAAGAGCATGGCCACCTGCCCATGGTGGCCACTGGCAGTGGAGCTGCCCTATTTGGTGGCAGATGTGGACTGTGGCAATGATGTGATCCCAGAAACTTGGTGCCTTCTTAGTTGTTAAACCCAGGAAGAGCTGAAACCTCATGGACACTGTGACTTTAATAACTATGGGGAGTGACCACTAATCCAGCTGGAATTTGGGCTGTACCCACCTGTCCCTTCCATCCATGTGCACCCACTCCCCAAGCTATGAAGCAGGTAAATACACCTGTGAGGCTCAGAGACCTCTGAAATTCCTCCCTGGCTCAGAGGACCTGAAGGACCTGCTGGCATCAGACTCATTTCTTTAACCTGTGACCTTCTCGCTCACAAGATTAATATCTGCCCATTAGATGTTGTTTTGATGACTTATTGCAGAAAAGCCCTTAATGGTCACACGAAAAAGTGACTGATGGGTGAAGGCAGCAGCTGTGCAGATGGAGAAAACAAACAGAAACTTGCAGGGCACAATGTGGCTCTGCTGCTTTCCTGACACTCAGCATCTCCTCCTCCACCAAACACATCACTCCCACCTGTTTGGGGGTTTACAGGGCAGAAGAATGAGAGGGATCCCCTTAAGGATTAGGAAGATTTCTAATCTCTGCAAGGTGGCATCATCTGGACATCTCCAAACTCCTCCTTCCCCATGGGCACCACTAGCTCAAGAAAATGGAAGATCCAACCCCAAAGCTGTGTCCTCCTCAGGGACTCCTGGGGGGCTGACAGGAAAGCTGGGGGATGCTGGTGGGGGCAGAGAGACAGAACCTGCTGTGTCACTAAACTGGAACTCATTTTCTCTTGACATGGAAGATTTCAGCTCCCAGGCCATTGCCTGGAGCTTTGTGACACAGGCTTTGTGAGATAGCATTGTGGGATCCAGCAGCACAACCCCTCCCACAGTGTCCCCTGGACATGGAATCACCGAGTTTGAAAAATTCCATTTGTTTTTAACCTCATGTAGCCCTTCTTTTTACAATTTTATCCACTGAAGCTGTATTTCCACCCACAGGAAGCACTCTGCTTTGAAATGCCCCAATCTGAAGTGAAATCAGCCAATGGATGAAAACCTACAGGACTTATGGGAATAAATTTTCCTGGATTTCCATGAAGAGGGAAAGGTTTTTGCTCTGTCCTAGCATTTTCCTAGTTTTCTAACCTGTGCATTGTTTGCTGCTCTAGTTTTACATCCAAACCCTGTCACAAGAGTCCGTTTGGGTGGGACAAGGTTACAATACCAGTGCCCTGGGTCAGCACCTTCCAGGAGAAGGTCTTCTGTGGAAGGCTTTAATCAAAGTCCCCAGGGAGTCCAGAAATTCCCCTGCAGGCACAAAGGCACTGTGATTGCTGCACTTTGCCCTCAGTACATACCAGCCACAGATTCCTGGAAGATGGCATGTGTGGTTTGGCTTTGCTGGTGCATTTGGAGAGAGATGAACAATAACCAACACGTGCCCAAACCGTCAGGAATTCCTTGGGTTTGTTGGTGCCACACTCAGCAGCAGTTGTGTTGTCTGTAGAGACCATTTGGCACACTGCTGACTGCTTAAAACACCACTTTGGTGAACTAAAAGGCAGAAGACCCCTTTAATTCCTGTTTGTTTCCTTTAGCATGCCATATCTGATGAGCTCAGTTAAATCCCACCATGAGTTATTTTCCTTCCCTGTTTCAGTCTCCTCTACCCACCACCAGAAATCTGATTTAGCTCCAAGCAGTTGCAGACTCTTAGCCCTGAAGCTGCTTTACTCATCATAATCATCATCCAGGAAATCCTGTAGCCTGATGGACCTGGTGAGATGTGGAGGCAGAAGAACAATTCTGGCTGTGTGAGTGCCAGCCTGCTGTGCTGGACCTAGGCTGGGAACAATGCCCTCATCCTTGGGAAAATCCCCCACTACAAATGTAAAAATAAGACCAGAAGCCTGTGGTTTTATTTAGCCCAATTTATCCTTCCCTGAAAAGTGTCAAACGCAGTGTGGCCGCACGTACCTTGTAATGCGACTCGGTCTCCTCTTCCTGAGTGGAGCTGGAGGGAGATGGGGTGGCAGACTTGCTTCCTGGGGGCGAGGGGGAGCCGTGGGTGACCCCACTCCTGATGCCCATCTGGGAGATGAGCTGGGACTGGCTGAGGGCACCCATGGGACCCCCCAGCATGCCGGGCCGGTTGAGCAGCGGCACTTGGCGGTTGGACTCGTAGGACGCGGCGTCCGAGTGCACCATCTCCTGGATCTGAGTGGGGAGGAGATCACTTGTCACTGCAAAATTCACTCATTCATTTAGTCCTTTTTTTACCCATACTGCCAAACTGCTTTAAGACTGATTTATTGTTTAAATTGCTCTACATGGCTGGGAAGGCCTTCCTTGAGATGGCTTCGAAACAAGGCAAGAGCTGAGCACTGTGCACACATTGTGCTGTGCCCATGAGCCCAAAGAGAGGTGCTAAATCAGCTTTGTGCGAGGGGCTGTGTGCCCAGAAGGTGCCCCTGACTGCCTCAGGGACTGCTGGTGGCTGGCACCTCTCAGGGGGCTGAAAAAAGGTCCATAAACAAGCAATTTATGGTGAAATCTCCAGAAGGGAAACTTCTCCAAACTCAGCCAACCTGGCCTTGGACATTTCCAGGGATCCAGGGGCAGCCACAGCTTCTCTGGGCACCCTGTGCCAGGACCTCCTCACCCTCCCAGGGAAGAATTTCTTCCCAATATCCCATTTAAACCTACCCACCTGTAACTTAAACCCATTCCCCCTTGTCCTGTCACTCCAGGATCTTGTCCCAGGTCCCTCTCCTGGAGCCTCTTTAGGCACTGGAAGGGGCTCTAATGTTTCCCCAGAGCTTTCTCCTCTCCAGATGAACACCCCCAGCATTTCCAGCCAAGCTCAGAGCAAAGGGACTCCAGCCCTTGGAGATCTTCATGGTCTCCTCTGGACTCATTCCAGCAGGTCCAGCCCCTCTACACCAAGAAGCAAATAAGAGATGAGATGAGATGAGATGAGATGAGATGAGATGAGATGAGATGATGAGATGAGATGAGGACAAACCCTGCTGTTTTCTGCACCAAGGCCCCATTTCCAGTTTGAATAATTTCCCCCAAAAACTCTATTTTCCCCCAGGATCCATCCATGATGATCTAGTTGAGCTTGGCTCCTGCACAGCCTTGTCCAGCCATGGAGTGGGAGGGAGGCAAACTCTATCTGAAACATTTGCCAGACTTTTTCCCTTTTACATTAATCTGATTAATCTTAACACGAGTTTAAAGACCTGAGCTCCTGCTCAGCCCACTGAGGTGCAATCTCTCCTTACCAGGGGAGCTTTGCCAACTCCATCAGCAGCACACACAGAAGAAAACCCAGGGAAGACCTGTGAGGGCTCCATAGGCTTCAGAGGACATAAATCCAAACACAGACCCAGATTTACTGCTGCAGGTCAGGGATCAAGAGCTTTACACCACGCCTGACAGAATGTTCTGCTCTCCTTTGGACATTCCAGCAGCAGAGAAGCAGTGTCAGGAGAACAGCTTTCCTTGGATCTGCCCTTTTCCTGTATTAATTGTGAAGGGATTTAGCTCACAGGAATTAAATATATTCCTGCATTTCAACAGCATGAGTCTGACTGAGGCTGACTTAGGGGCCACACTGAATTGCTGCCCTTGGCTTTGGTGGTTTCAAGGAGGCAGCAGGGATGGCTTTGCTCTGGGGCAAAGGGGCACAGAGCTTAGCTATGCTTTGGTTAGGGGCATTAGAGATTAACTATGGCAAGTTTTGTGTGCCCTTAAAACCTTGTGATGTGCCCTTGAAACCTTATTATGTCTCTTACTGCAGAGCTCTGGCTCTGGCCATAAAGACACTGAGGGTGATGCAGCCATGGGGATGGACACCAGGCTTGGGCAGCACAGGAGGCACCAGGGAGCCAGTTTTTGCATTTAAACTGAATTTGCAGCAGTCATGGGAATGGCCTGGGTGAGACAGGCAGTGACAGGGACCATGCAAGGTGGGGACACACCACTCATCTGCTGAGCAGCCAGCCATTCCCAAACTCCAGCCAAAAAACATACATTTGTCTTGGATTTTGTCAGTTTAATCCAGACCTTTCATGTTGGAGAAGATCTGCCAGCTGCTAAGGAAAAGAATAATTTATTGTCCTTATTTTAAATTTAAATGAAGGGAAAGTTTAGAAGACGGGTGTTGGAGAAATGGGGAAGGCTATGAGATGTGGCTTAAAAAATTCTGAAATTTAAAATAGCTTGCTCACGTTTCAGCCATGGTAGTCTCCTGAGAAAATACTTTATTAAGACAATTTTTTTGAAACTTTTATTATGTGGCCAATGGACCACAATGGCTCCGTTTATCCATTAAATATGTAATCACACACTTTTTCTTTACAGTGCATGTTATTTATGCATCAGAGCAGAACAAGTCCAGGAGTGCAATTATGGATATGGGCCACATGCTGTAAATGCCTCTGAAAATCTGTAGAAAAAACCAGGAACCTGAGCCTGGCTCAGAAAACTCCTCCAGAAGCCCCATGCTCATACAGGCCCATCACAGAACCCTTTGAAGTAGGAGGGACACAGCATTTTTCCTGGGACATTCTTCTCCAAGGATATCTTAGCCCAGATGCCTTCTCCCAGTTTCTTTACATCATTAAAGGGACTCCCATAAGAAGGATGAGGACATTTA